>NW_028281387.1:0-15000 GCF_059751285.1 Brachycentrus maculatus | reverse complement strand
CTTTATATCCCCGACCGAATTATTCCGGATAACATCCTTGAAGATTAAATTCTGAATCAAAAATGTGATTTATATTTCAATGATAATTGATAAAAATTACTTTCCGAGTTGTAACGGAAATCAAAGAATCGTGTAGGCGTCGCTAGACGGATAGAACCTTATTATATAGTTATCATTTCACATACAAAAAGGCACCTACAATGAACAGTTTGCGATTATATTACAGTCATAAAATTAAAACTCTGCGAATTTCAGTTTACTCCCTCGAGAAAACTTTTTTTCCTTAGCCTTTTTAATGTTCTTCATTAAAATGTATTAAAATATCATATAAAATAGAACTGTAAAGCATGTGCAAATATTTTTTGTAATTTGATTTTTTTTTAAATTTCTCCACGCGTTTACGAGTGATTTAAATGTGCATAAATAAATATCTTAATATTTTTAAATAATATAAATAATAGTCTTTGAGCCTCACCAATGAATGGCCAGGTACAGCTAGTAAAAAGTATTGTAACATAAAATAAAATAATAAAATTTTGCTTTTTTTTTGATATATTATTATATGAAATTGATATTTAACAATTTTTTAATAGAACTATTAAGGTTTGTTCTTAATTTTATCGAAGCTATTTTAAATGATTTGAAATGCAAGATATATAATATAATAGAAAAAATGAGAAATGGTAGTAAATAATTGCTCGTATTATTAGGTGTTAAAATAAATGTTGTAATATAACACACTCTCCTTGTCGTCCATTGTTCACTTTGTGTAATACCACTTTCAAAAACACCTTTTTGTGACTATTGGTTTTTGAAAATCATTCCACCATCAGATCATTAAAATAAAAGTAATACAATTTGACATTTGAATACTTTTATTTAAAAAAATTGATACAAATGTCAAATCGTAATAATTTTATTTTAATGACCTGATGATTTTTCGAAACCGGTAGTCACGAAAAAGTGCTTGCAAAAGTAATATTACACAAAGTGAACAATTATCAAAATAGTGTTTTATTACCATACCACAATGTTATCATTGCTTTTAATATAAAAAAAATACATAATAAAAACAATTGCTCGAATTATTAGGGGTTAAATGTATTTATTCCCTATGAAAGGAAGGTTGTAGTATAACAATTTTTCAAGACGTTATAAGTGGTAATTCCGCGTTCTTCAACTCATCACATCTCACTGTGGCACAAGACCCCACCCCCTTGTCATCAGCCTTCATCCTTCACACTTCACCTCCCCGTCCCACCGCCGAACCGCTCATTGTTTCATTTTCATCCCGCGAAGCGTGCAATTTTTCTCATCCTTAATACTTTCTTTGGTTCTCCTTATTATTTTTTTGTCTTTTTGTCCACACCCTCGGTCAGGCCTGGCCAAGCCAAACAGCATCCCGGGCCGCATCGATGACTTAAAAAATTTCCAAGGGCCGCATACAGATATTACGCGAGTGTTTTTGCCTAGAATTTTCACTCATGAATTACATGAAATTATAGTAACTTTAAACATAAAGAGTAAATCCACTCACAAGTAGGCATAGGCTATGAAACTTACAAAGTTGAAGCCTTAGTAGGGACATGATAAACGGTGTTGCATAAGCCGTAGCTAGATTTCAGAGTCACTTGGACGTTAGGTAATAAAAAAAAAAACATACAGATATTACATTTTTTTATAACAACGAATATCATCCTTATTAATTTTTTAACTAACTAACTAACTAACCATCACGCCGCTTCCCCGCAGGGGTAGGCAGAGAGAATCGAACGCCACACCACTCTGTCTTTGCAAACATTATTTGCTTCTTCTACATTTATGCATCTCCCCATACATACCCGACGATTATTACGACTCCTGACCCGGCCGCTTTCAAGCATTTGACATACCTGATTGTGCCAAGTTTTCCTCGGTCGTCCTTTGCTTCTTTTTCCAACTACATTCGCCTCATAAATTTGTTTAACCGTTCTTTCTTCACTCATACGCTCCACTCGTCCAAACTATCTCTTAGCACACCTTTCTTAATTTTATCGATAATGCTTATCTCAGCCTTACATTCTTTCCTTATTTCATCATTCGAACATCTATCAAACATCGTTTTGCCGCACATTCGTCTGAGGGATCGCATTTCGACTGCATTCATTCTGCTTATTAATTAATTAATTTTTATATTATAAATATTTTGAATGCGGAGGTAATTAGAAAGTAAAATCATGGTAATTGTGAAGAAAGAAAACATTACTACGATCAGAAGTGAGTTGTAAGCAAACGAACCAACAAAAAATGTATTGGTATATTAATAAACATTTTGAATAATTTTAACATCCAAAATTATTGATTAAGACACATAAATTTATTTATTTATTTATTTATTTATTTATTTTCATAATACATAGATACATTCAATATACATATTCATTTCATATACACATTTATTATACGTATTACGGCTCTTTAGGCATGGCCTGTGTTGAGCCGAATACTAACATGGTAATACAAAGTTTATATATATATTTTTTAAATTTTTAATATACATATATTTTTTTTAATGATTAGATTATAAACATAAGATACAGGAGATACAAAAATAATTTATGTTTTAAGGTTTTTCAGTGTGATAATTACACCTGGACTTTAATTAATTCACTTTCCACCTTGTCCCTTCCAATGTTAAGTAACCATCGACGGACACTGTTCTTAAAGACCTGATCACTCCTGGAAATCTTAATGGTTTCGGGCAGCAAATTAAATATTTTTGGAGCGATGAATACTACCAATCAAACAATACTACCATTTTTATTTTAATAAAAACCAATTAATAAATGACCACTCAGTTTGAGATATGAGTTTCTCTTCGCTTACTTAATTATTGTAAATCTATTTCAATAGTTGACGTTACACACTGGTTTTCGAGATTTTTTGAGATCGCGTTAAATTGGCAATGCTGAAGAGCGTGCGAAAGGATATTGTTCACTGTTTTTATAACAGCGTGCATGATTTTGCTCATAGAATACTTGAGGGCATAAATCTTGTTGATGCATCAAGCCGTGTATCACAAATATATGACTGGTTTAAAAATATATTCTTCAAACATGGCCGCGGGCCGCGGGTTGGCCACCCGTGCCCTAGGTGGGTGTTGTGCCTTTTGTCTCCAGCCCATTATCCCGGTTAGGTTCCGGTATTGTGCCGCCGCTGGATGGAACTGTTCCGAGTTCCGAACCCTTCTTCTGCGGATATTAATGATAATTGAAGCGATGACGGAATTATTCATGCCAATTTTTCACGGCGCATTGTTTGCGGAGTTTTTTCATTTGTCTTTATCTTTCCGCAGATAGTCTTAACTCTCACAAAATACAGGATAAACTCTAAGGTATCTACTTATATATATATATATATATATATATATATATATATATATATATATATATATATATATATATATATGTATTGTATATATATATATACATATATACATATATATACATATATAAATATATAAATTTATATATATATATAAATATATATATATATATATATATATATATATATATATATATATATATATATATATATATATATATATATATATATATATATATATATAAATATATATATATATATATATATATATATATATATATATATATATATATATATATATATATATATATATATATATATATATATATATATATATATATATATATATATATATATATATATATATATATATATATATATATATATATATATATAAATATATATATATATATATATATATATATATATATATATATATATATATATATATATATATATATATATATATATATATATATATATATATATATATATATAAATATATATATATATATATATACATATATATATATATATATATATATATATATATAAGTAAGCAATACACTGTCTTAAGCATTTTTCTGTTATCCATTTTCCATGTTCAACTTCAAACCACCTTCAAGAAAATTTTTATGACTTCAAGTATCCTTAACTCAGTCTTACATTATTTTTTAATATACTCATTGTCATTTTATTAAAATTAAAAAAAATGAATATACCACTACATAATATATACGACTAGTTTCGAAAACGACAGATGTTTTCATCTTCTGGTGCAAATTAAAACGTATATATAAATGAAACTCATTAAAGTGGTATATTCAAGTGTTCAATTTTAATAAAATAATCATGTTATTCCACAAAGTTAATGCCGAATCAATAAATTATATATTCATTGTCACATTCCTGTCAGTCATTGTAAGAAAGTACTTGACTAGAAACGTTTGGAAATTAAAGATATCACGACATATATTGTGAAATATGCGCTTATATAATAAATATGAATTACATTTATATATCTACTGTTTTTCTTTCGTATGTAACCCTGAGTTACCTAGCCATTGCATATATTCTCATTTCCCTATCCTATACTGCCTACTATTCCTCCAATTTCTCTCCATAATTCGATCGCCCATGTCTTTAACCCTCAACCTGTTATTCGTAGGTTCTTGTTATTAATCGTTTCCAAAAACTGAATTGATATTTAGTTAAGTGTTTGGATTCGATCACATAAAGCTTATCACGCCACTTAGTGTACAAATTTGGCTGCATTTTGCGTATATCTAGCTCCTAATATATTTGACAATGTGACATAAAAAATAACCTTAGCTGGAAAGAATTGTTTAAAAGAAAAGTAACAGTTACCCATTTGTCACATCTCTAGGTTAAATATAAAATATTCGGTGAATGAAATAGTAATGGAATCATTTCTTAACTGTTTTTCGCAGGTACTTTATGGCACAATTTATAAACTTTATAAAATTAAACAACTTTGATTTAACCACTTTTTCATTATAAGTACACTTTAACCTATCGGTTTCGACAAAAAACTTGTCATCATCAGGGCTTATTAAATTCTAAAGCATTAAAAACATTCAAATACTCACAATTAATAACATTCCCTTACCAAAAACTTCTGATGATGACAAGGTTCTTGTCGAAACCAGTAGGGTAAAGTGTACTTATAATAAAAAAGTGACCAAAACAAAGTTGTTTAATTTTATAAAGTAATGGAATTTATTAAAAGTATACAAATAAGAGTATGTACTTACAGTAGGTACTATATTAATAAAATGGCGTTTACATCAAATCTCTTCTTTCATTTTAACAAAACCATCCCAAAAATGATTTTATAATTTCAACTGGTCCATACCTGAAACAAAGAAAAAAATATTATAAATAAATTTAAAATTATTATATTAGAGTTTGGTGAATTTGTACCACCAAAGGCAATATTTATACAAATTTATTATTTATTTACAAGAACTATGATAAATTGTTCTCAGGAATTTCCGGTAAAATAGCTTGAAGATACACTTGATTCATCTTTCGTGACGTCATGCGCAGTAAATTAATATTTTGTCACCAAAGTAAATCGGAGATAAACGCGAACATATTAAAATTCCTCATAAATCACGAAGGTAACGTACTTGGAGCATTTCTGGGTAGATTTAATAGGAAATCACATCAAAGTAGACCGAAACGAGATGCATATCATATATATTTAGAGTAAATTTAATATTTTGGCATACTTAAGAGCTAATAAATCCAAAGATATAAGGGAGTCTAGGAGGTATGAACTAATTTCAGTGTATTTTGTATTGAATTAAATTTGTAGGTGCAAAGTAATAGATTGATTCAAAATGCTAAGATCATCTCAATGCACTTTGCTCATTATTCAGCCAAATTATTATATCGCTCACTCCTTTCAAGAACGTCATAAATCAAGAAACTTGATTTTTCAGGAGAACGTTTTTAAAGTTTAAAAATATAACACAATGTTTTAAAAATAAATATCAAGCCACTTACTAAACTTTTTACTGTGCAACAGATCTTTTTAGGTAAAACTTGAAGGTTTTTTCTCCATTTGAAAAATATTTAGTTTATTTAAAAAAAAAAATTAAACGATACCTTTTCTTCAAAATGCAAAAACAACATTTTCTGCCCTGTAGCGGGTAAATATTAAATTAAAAATATGGCTCTTTCGCTGAGATATAGGACATTTTCTGGGCATTCCGAAAACATGCACAATTGAAAATTGACGATTTTTGATTTATAACGTCCTTGAAAGGAGTGAGCGATATCTTCTTTCGCAGCGAATAATATTTAACACATTTGACGACCATATACTATAAACGGATGAACAACATAATATCGTGGGTGTACTGGCAAAAAGCGTTAACTCAAAAATATGCAATTTTGACTTAATGATGCAGTATTATAAGGTTTTCATATTCACGTTCTATAAACTGGCCAAATACACTAAGTAGTTTGATATGCCTTATTCAGGTGTTTTTACAACTAAATTCAACGTTAAGTCTAATAGCGGGTATTTTATTCAGGCTAAAAGCTTTTAATAAGTGGGATTTTAGAGTTATCGTTTTTTGCCAGAATACCCACGATATTATCATCTCATAATTTTAATAACACCTAATTTTTGTCCACCTCCGTGGTGTAATGGTCAGCGTGTTAAGCCACCGTGCCGGAGGTCCCGGGTTCGATTCCCAGGAGGGGTGGTGAAAATAAATATTAGTGATTTTACATTGTAATATTTATTTAATATTACCCTGTACTGGTTCCTGAAGGGCAAGAGTGATCACCTTGCCTTCATGTAAGTAAAGATCAAGATAACACCGCGTCAATTCGATGCAGTGCCCTATGCACCATTGGGTGCGGAAAAGGGTTATAAGTAAGTAATTTCGGTTTACCTACCATAATTGGTTGTAATAAGATTGAAAAACGACTTCACGCAAGTTTTGATTTACGAGAGGTCATTAGAAAAGTGGCAAGTGGTAGGTGGAGTGTAGTTGGCTACGAGTCCACTCGGTACCCTCTCCTCTGGTCGTGATTGCCTCTCTGCATTCCTCGGCGGGGAGCGGGGAGGAGAGCGGGCGGCGGGAAGGGATATAAATCATCTCACTGGACCAGATATCTGCGCTGTCCACCTTTGAAAACGGACTTTGTGTGTATCCAAAGTTACTTCTATGAGGAGTGCCTGAATAATTCACCGTTGAAATAAATAACAATTTAAAAAAAATCATAATTTTACTAGTTCTGGCCATGATGTATTACATCTTATTGAATAAAAACGCAATAATCACATCATTACCTTATGGAACTCGTACATATTAAATACATATGAAGTTTTCTTTTTTTTTTTGCTTTTTAGCATAGATGAAGAAGAATATGGAAGTCTAGGCATTTACGGGGCTAATGGCCGTTATAGGCTGGATTAAGTGATCACTTTACACACGTATAACATTCACTAATTCTACCCATGATTGAGAACCACACTACTCAAATTTTAGGAACTTCTATACACATGGTTCAATTTCGAAAAATAGTGCTTGAATCACTAGAATAGCGATAAGCAATGATTAGTGATGCGTGAGTTGATATTGCGTTCAACAGATGGCGCTATTACTGCCATTAAAAAGCCGTTTTAGCTATTTAAAAAAATACTGCCATAGGCATATAAATACACACGCGTATTTGAATACTACATTGTTTCAATATTTGAAAGCAATCGGTTAATAATATTAGGAGATTTGAGATTTTGAACAATTTAAATTAAAAAAATTCAAAAACTGTAAATTAAAACACTTGTGTTTTACAATTTAATCATGTCTTACCACAAAGTGAATGCTGAAACAATAAATAAAATAACATTTTTATTTATTAAGATATTAGATTATGAAATCCTATACAGTCGTAAAGTAACAATTAAAAGTAAAATATCAAAAAGAATGTGATCGTTGGTAATGACTTATTTAAAGTTTTAGCGAATAAACAAAAAAAAACACTTAAAAATAATGCCAATAAAAAACTTTTAATTATACCTTCACAATATTTTCCGTAATTTTTAAGTGATTCCTCAAGTCACGTATTCACAAACTAAGAGTAGTGGGTACATTCACCACTTTAAAGTTTTGTGGAGAGATTTATGAGTCGAGTGAACCATGCAAAAATCTGCGCTAATTATTTGCATGTTTATAATCATATTTATCGCAATGTGAACGCTAAGCGGCATCATCTTCAGGAACTGCTATTAAATGCAAATTTCAAGGGTACAATATAATGTAATGAAGGTCATATAGAAATAGATAGACAAATACCGGAAACAAATCAAAAAAAGTTTGTTATGTTACTATCAAATGAATTTAAAAATATAGGTAGGTTATGAAAAAATAGAGTGCGATTAAATCCCCCTCGTTCATCTTCGACTAGTCCACCACATCTGTTGATCCAAGGTAAAAAAAAGACACCATGATTTTTTTATATTTGTGTATTATTGCAGTGCTGTTCTCAATCATAAAACCATTCTGCCCATTATAGAACATCCATATTGCGTTATTTTTTTAAACCTGTGTATATGCAATGGTCTCCGAACCTTCTACATGTAGGTATTATTTTTCGATAGGTTTGGAAGTATGGCTGATTGTCGCACTAAGTTTGCTTCGTTGCCAGTTGAAAGAAAATCGAAGTCTGAGCATCCCAGGACTTACGACCAGATATTTGGCTGGCTAAAGCGATCATTTTATACCCTTGTGTTTACTATCCTGCCCATTATTGAAAATCCATTTCGCATTAATTCTTGAAACTTGTACTTATGCATTAGTCGTGGAACCTTTCATATAAAAGAGGAAAAGTAGATGTTTAGTATCAAGTTGAGACAAGTATTATGTTGATATCTCATCAACAGGGTGAATAATCCAGTGTCTAATTTAATAAATAATATTAATATGATTAAAATATGTTAGACGATTAACAGGAGCGGCCAACGTCAAGAGCCTGTAAAGTTGGAGACGCAAAGCCGTATGTGAAGCTGACGAGCGAATATTCTTCATCCCTCTCTGAATATTTTCCAGGGGCGGGTTGCGGGGTAGGCACCGCGGGCCGGGGGCGATCGCCCACCTATTCACGAAACACAAATTCGCGGCCGCATTGTCCGAAACTTTTTTCTTCCTCCCGCCCGTAAACTTGCTTGGGCGGAACGTGTCCGAAGTCTTGAATATTGAAAAGTTTTGATTCGGGAGGGGCCGGGGGGGCGATAGGGCGGTGAGAGGGGGTGATGGGGGGCGAGAGGGGGCGCTTGGACAAAGGGGCCGGGGGTCCGAAGTTTCGCACAAAAAGCGAAGGAATCACGGACCGCGGGAGTTTGTGGTCACTGTGCGAATGTTGAATGTTGAGTTATTGCCGGGGGACTTCGGCGGACATAGGGTGGCAAGGACTTTGGTGAAGGGGGCGGAGGGGAGGGTAACTGGGTCGCAGACGAGAGTAACAAGGGAGGTTTTAAAAATATATATTATAATAATATGTTATAAAATACACTTCCCAAGCAAAGGTTTCAAAAGACCCTTTAAACAAAATGTCGTAAGGTGCTAAACTGATTGTAAGGTGAAGATACATAATTGGACCGTGTTATACAGTAACCATTCAACTCAAATCAAAACCATCCAAAATTGATAAGATGAGACAATTACATACGAATGTTTTCAGAAAAAAACTCACTATGTCCTATTTAATATGTGAAAATCACAACGTTAAATGTTCGAAGTAGAAGGTTTGTTTTAATATTAGGTACCAACAAGAAGCATTATTTACTGTGTGTCATATTAAAAAAAATAATAACTTTCTCAATTAGGTCACAGTTCGATATTTCATTGATTGAATGATTTTAGCAAAACTTGGATGGTTTGATTAATAAATATTTTTTAATTTTCAAAATCAATGAGACGAAACAATGTTCCCGCTTACGTAATTAAAATCCATATTATATAATTTGTCAAAATGATATAATGTTGTATGGTAATGAACAATTTTTTTTTTAGTAAAAAGCTTGATATGAGTTTCGGAACCTTTTTTGTTAAAAAAAAAAAAAAAAGCCCTTTAGGTATATATGAATGTATGTAAATGTACGTATAAACATATTGAAGAAATTAATTAATTTACAAAAAACACATTCGTTCTGGACATCAAAATAGCAAAGTCAAAATGAATACATGATAACATTTAAAAATAATAGTAAATAACTTATATTCGAAGCAATAACTTTTTGATTTTCCATTTTATAATTAAAATATAACTTTGTTTTAAAATCATTATAAATATTTTATCATAACGTAATTATAATGTCTACCGGATAGTTTCGAAACCGGTAGATTTTATAATTAAGTTATCATAAAATATTAATAGTAGTTTTAACACAAAGTTATTTTATTTATTGATTCGGCATTAACTTTGTGGAATGACATGCTGATTATTTTTTTAAATTAAACACTTGAATATACCACATAATGAGTTTTATTTATATATACGACTAGTTTCGAAAACTTACAGATGTTTTCATCTTCTAATTTCTAGTTTTAATTTTAACCAGAAGATGAAAACATCTGCAAGTTTTCGAAACTAGTCGTATATAAATAAAGCTCATTAACTGGTATATTCAAGTGTTTAATTAAACAAAAATAATCAACATGTCATTCCACAAAGTTAATGCCGTATATCCAATAAGTTTTCGAAACTAGTCAAATATATAAATAAAGCTCATTAAGTGGTATACAAAGTTAAATACATTTTTTAAAAAAATCGTTTTCACTCTATGACTCACAAGGATGAGACCTGAATCCTCTTATACGCATCGTTCTATTCACCTAAGCAGAGCGAATAGCAGATAAGAGTCAAGAGCACATAAAGCTAGCAAAGAAATACCCATGTACTCGGAACGGCCCATTATATCTCCTTCACCTGTCTCTCCATTGGTTAGCGCCAGGTAGGACAGGTGCTGTGGATCTCCCGCGAGTGCGAGCGAGACGGCCGTAGCCGCCTCGTCTCTCGCACAGCGAGTACGCGGATCACCTGCTCTCATCTGATTGGCGGAGGTTGTTGTATATAAAGCCTCCCACCCCTTTGATCGCACAGGTGAAATCGTTACCTGCGCTTTGATAAGGGTTTTCCATTGGGCGTTCCCGGTTTAGATTTCACTGGGAGGCGTTTATTTGACTTGGAACACATAGTATGAAATGATAAAATGCCTTCATAATATTTATTGCCTAAAAGTTTATATAAATAATCAAACTTACTAATTATCGTATTGCTTCCCGCAGTGGTATGCGGAGAGGATAGAACGCCACACCAATCTGTATTTGCAAACAATCTTTGTCTGTTCCACATTCATGCTTTTCCTTGTACGTACCCGCCGATTATATCGTCGCTTGACCTGATTATTTTTAAGTAGGTACTTCAAATATTGGTTACATGATTATGCCAGTTTTTCCTCGGTCATCCTCTACTTAAACTTCTAATTACACTTAATTCAACTAATAAAATTATACGTAAATGCTAATATAAAGTGATCACCATAACAAGGATTTTTAAATAAAAAATGCGATTTAAATCCGTCTCTAATAACAAGTTTTTCTCGGTCTTCCCCCGCTTCTACTACTAATCACATTCGTCTTATAAATTCATTTTACTCTTCTTTCCTCACTCATTCGATTCCCATGCCCAAACCATTTCAACACGTCTTTCTTAATTTTATCGATTATGCTTATCTCAGTCTTGCATTCCTTCCTTATATCACCATTCGAGCATCTATCATACATCGCTTTATCGCACATGCTTCTTGAGAGAAAGCATTTCGACTGCATTTAAAAAATAAAAATATACAAGAATAATTGCAAAATTTATTTGCGCACCTATTTATTTTAGATAATTTTTATTTTTATTTTTAAACACGTGTAACTATCAACTTAATTTTAGGAATCGAAATGTTATGGTTCAGAAAGAAATCAAGATGATTTATTTCCGGAAGACGTGTTTATCTGCATAGAAACACAATTTCAAAAGACCCAGACAGGAATTTTGTTTTATAGACTATAAACATTTTTATGTAACGCCATGTGATATTTCGCATTCAGACTAAATCCTCAAAGGTGTAGGTACTTAAATATAAACAGATGTGTCTTAATCACCTTGAGAACACAAAAGACAAGATGGCGTTTTGAAAAATGAAAAATGGACGAATGTTGTATTTGAAAAAAAAGGATAGGTAGTCCTGGCGACTACCTAGGGACGAGGAACCGTAAAAAGGAATAAACAAAACCATATTCCTCAGAAAAAGTCATCAAGAACAGATAAAACGAAACACATGTTTGAATCCATGGATAGGATAATTTAGGGTGACTACACTTACTAAATTCCCTCAAAATTGTATGCTTTATAAAGGTTTGAAAATATATGATGAGATACCTGAATGTATAAATAATGAAAATATAATGAGTATAAAATAATTTTAAAAGTAATATTTTGTATAAAGTAAGAAAATGTTAAAATGTAAATTAAGTGGAAAAAAATGTATATATTAAAAGCTAATATAAGCTAACTAATGAATTTTTAAAAATTAAAAAATAGTGTGGATATGTAATTTTTGAAAAAGACAGATTCGAATTGGAAACAAAATGTGCAAAAGAAGGTATGCAGTTCACAAAAATTTATGAGATAATACGTAAGATTTATGAGATAATACGTGAGATAAGGCGTAAAGGTTTATCAAGTTCATTGGTTTCTTATTTAGAAAATACGACAAGAATAATTAAAGAAATTAATTTGAAAATAGTTATAATAAAAATAAACTTGGATAATTTATACAACGCCATTTTCATAAAATATTATGTACATCAAAACCGCTTCCCTGTTAAACAATTGGGGGAAAGAAGATAATGGAAATGATGTAGCAAACAAACGTGTTTAAAGTTTTTTCTAAAGATCATCTCACTCTCAATATTTCCAACAACAGGTGGAAGAGCATTCCACGCCATCTATACCGCAACATCAAAGGGATTCTCGCCAAATTGAGTGCGCTGGTAGCGACCTGGTAAGATCACTTTGCCCATTGCAGTTGTAGCCGATCGATGCGTGAGATGTCTATCAAACAATTCATCAGGAATACCCAGCTCTTTTCGATACTCTGAAGTCATATTATGTATTGATTTATACATGACTATACAGAGTTTATACTCAACCCTTTCAGGAAAGCGTACCCTGTGAAGTTGGTGAATGATAATATGCTGATCCTAATCAGTGTGACTTCTCTTGGGAAAAGTATGAGAATATATAGTATATAATTTTTTTAACATAAAATCATTATAAAATTTTGAGATTTAGAAGTTATGTGCTTCTCTTTGAAAAAGTGGCATAAATAATAATAATAAAATTGGATAACTTACATAGCGCCATTTTCGTAAAAAAATACCTCAAGGGCGCTTCACTGTGAATGAATGCATCTATAGAATGGCAGATATCACAAATGATTAAGAAAAATATACTCTGTACTTTTATATAAAGTCGCCAAAACAAAACTCTTCTTTTACAATGATCCACCTAGGAATGCCGAGTTTCACAAAAAATTATTTTAACAAGTGGATACTAGTATCGCTTACAGTTCGC
The DNA here is from genome assembly GCF_059751285.1 of Brachycentrus maculatus. Taxonomy (NCBI): domain Eukaryota; kingdom Metazoa; phylum Arthropoda; class Insecta; order Trichoptera; family Brachycentridae; genus Brachycentrus; species Brachycentrus maculatus. The sequence continues at coordinate 1,467 of NW_028281387.1, read as the reverse complement.
AATGGTCACCCTACTATAAACTTACGAAGGTAGACGCTTAGGTACAGACCCCTTTGTGAGCAGTGCATACCAAAAGAGGCGTAGGTAGTTGCTTTTATGAAATAAAAAATAAAAATGAATAAAAAAAGTCAGAAAAGAAAAGAGACAACACGTGTTAGTCGAGAGAGCTAGGCCGACACATTCGGCCGTTCTTTGAATGGACAAAGTTTCGTAAAATGACAGCCTGACAGCCGGGGTGGGGTAACAATAATATTTTTTCTGCCGACTCTGACGGACACCGCGGGAAACCGATTGTTATTCTTGGCGATTTACGATCCCATTGTTTGACTTAGGACGGAAAATATACACGAAAAGACAACACAAAAGCCACCTTTTGCCTACTATTATTATTATTATTATCGTGTTAAGTTGTACACTATATACATATTATATTCAGAGAGGATGGTATACCTAGATACCTTGAGTGTTAATGGTATATAAGATATTATAAACGTTAGCGAAGAGGGCAGATAATATCTCCAGCAAGACGTTATATACAATATTTTGAGTGTGTCCTAATACTTATTAACAAAATCTGGATTATCTCTAATTATAGGAATTATTTTCATATTATTTTTGACATCTCATCAAAGATGAAAAGGAATATAAAGAAGTCTGGGCATTTACGGGGCATTTACATTTTATTTTATTTATTGAACTTCCAAGAATTTGAGTAGTGTGGTTGTCCATAATGGGTAGAATTGGTGAATGTTACACATGTGTAAAGTGGTCACTTAAACCAGCCTATGACAGTCGTCAGCCCCGTAAATGCCTAGACTTCCATATTCTTCTTCATCTTTGATGAGATGTCAAAAAATAATAAGACTTTATATTTTACATTGAAGATACAATTTTTACCCAATAACCATTTAAGATGTCAGGGTTAATGATACATATTTCAAACATTAAAACTTAATTCCATTTGTGCATTGTAATTTTAGGTGTGTTTCGATGCATAAAGCTTTCATAATATTACTAAGTTTAATAGTCAATAGTTTTAATGCCAACAACAGTTTTTTAAAGGAGAAAAAAAGGACCATAATCGTTTTTTTTTTGTTTTTCTTATCGTTACTTTAAATAGTTAGCATTTATAATCAAATTTTGATGTAAAGATAAACACATAAGAAATATTAAAATTGAGAAATATTTTTGGTAGATATTTTCCCGTATCATAAACTCCTTACTTAAAAATTACATATGCACTTACAAAATGAAATTTGAAAAAAATGTTTGCAATTGGTCTATTTTTCTTGACGTACAGCTATTAAAGTCCAATAATTTGTACTTTCGAAGTTATTTATTGATTTGGCGTTTAATTTGTAGAACTCCATTTTAATTTATGTATTAATTTTAAATCAAACACAGATATTTTGAGTCTACTAAGTTGTATTTTATTAACAAAAAACACATAAAAAATTATATTGTGAC
>NW_028281386.1:0-131093 GCF_059751285.1 Brachycentrus maculatus | reverse complement strand
TAATTAAAGCATTTGCAAAAACAAAACAAAAACATAGAATTAAGAACAGCTGGAGATTATAATCCAGGATTCAGACCTCACATACTAATATAAGAGATTCTTCTCAGTAAAAAGCTTTTTTTCATCTCACCAATAGATGTCTCTAGTGAAGTTTTAGTGATTCAATAACAATGTTTCAAAATTGGTTCATACATATATATGTATATATATATATATATATATATATATATATATATATATATATATATATATATATATATATATATATATATATATATATATATATATATATATATATATATATATATATATATATATATATATATATATATATATATATATATATATATATATATATAAAACCCTTATCCGCACCTTAATGGTGCATAGGGCACTGCTTTATATAAACGCATTGTTATATACCATGAAGGAAAGGTGATCAGCCACCCGCTTCAGAACCAGTCCAGGGTAATATTGAATAAATATTACAGTGAAAAAAATCACTTATATTTATTTGACCCCCCTGGGAATCGAACCCGGGACCTCCAGAACGGTAGCCGAGCGTGCTGACCATTACACTACGGAGGCGAACAAAATATATATATATGTAAATACAGCTGTTAGTGAAATGTTACCTGGGTTATAAAAAAAATAAGTTGCGGGCTGACGAAGGTCTGTTTGTTGGACCTGGCTTGGAAACTTATTTAATTTTTAGCAGTTTTTGTATTACGTGTGAAAAAAATCAAATTAAGTATTTATTTAAAAAAATACAGCTAAAGATGTTGATTGAGCCATTTATAAACAAAATATAATTAGCCATTATAAACAAAGAGGGTAATGCAATTAAATACAACACATTTCTAAGTGTTTAATCGTAAGTTTTAAAACGTATTTATTTAAAAAATATATCGCTTACTCCTTTCAAGAACGTGATAAATCAAAAAACGTTTTTTCAGGAGAACGTTTCTAAAGTTTAAAAATATAAAACAATGTATTAAAAATAAATTACTAGCCACTTATTGAACTTTTTACAGCTTTGCAACAGATCTTTTTAGGTAAAACCTGAAGGTTTTTTCTCCATTTGAAAAATATTAAGTTTATTTAAAAAAATAATTAAACAATACCATTTCTTCAAAATGCAATAACAACACTTTCTGCCCTATAGCGGGTAAATATTAAGTTAAAAATTTGCCTCTTTTGCTGGGATAAACTACATTTTTTGGGCATTCCGAAAACATGCAAAACTGAAAATTGACGTTTTTTTATTTATGACGTTCTTGAAAAGTGTAAGCGATATGTTTATAAGCAAAAACATTGAAAAAGTCATTTTTATGTGAAAATAAACAATTTACGGAATTGTTCTTGAAAATCATTTTGTACAAAAAGATTCTTATTTAAATATGACAGCTGAAAAAAATATTCTTTCATAAATAAATTTAGTATTTTTTAATAAAAAAAAATAGGTACCTTTTTAGTATTTCCTTTAGCAATGTTACAAGCACTATAATTTAGAATTTTTTCGATAAATACACTGAAGTCCTGAGATAAATTTTAGATTGTAAAATATATCTTATTACCAACGTTTCCCAAAACCTTCTAAGGACAATATTAGGATACAAATTTGTATCGTAAAAAATATTGCTATAAAATCTAACCTCACATTTTTATTAAAAACAAAATTTTGACACTATCGGTCTGTAGATATAATATTATTTATATAAAAAAAACTGCGTTAGTGAAAATATAATCGTTGGTGAAAAAAAAACACATATTAATGAAAATATACATACGTTCATTGTTATCTATTTTATAAGGTAAAATAAATTTCAAACTTTGTGTTTAGCAACTCATATTTTTGTTTTTTTTTGCAAACGGTTTTGACAAGCACCTTGTCATCTTCAGGGATGGATATGTACCTATCCATCATAGTAGTTGAAGTACATATCAATCGATGAAGATGGAAAGGTGCTTTGTAGAAACCGGTTGATATTTCAATCAACAGATCTTTTATATCAACAGATAACAATCAACGTTTGTTTATTTTCAATTAATGTGTGGTTTATTTTTTTTAGTTAAATAAAATAACATTAAGTTTATAAAATGTGACACTTAGTATTATAACAGCCGAGAATTTTTTTAAAATGATTTATTTAAAAAAATGTTATAGCTGACTTTAGAATAGTGCCCCATGTTAATTTATTTTCAACCTGTTTTAACCAGTGGTTTAAAAGTTTTTATTATTTACTTAAAATTTGCCCTTGTTAATTTATTTTAAATGTTTTCCAATTATATTCAGTGTTTATGTTCATGTTTATTTATTATGTAGTTGAAATTTCCCTTTTTAGTTTATTATGAATATTAGCCTTTTATTACGTTTATTTTGTATTATTTACTTAAAATTAGCAATATAAATTAATTTTGAACGTTTGCAGTTTTTAATCAGTGATTTTTAAGTTTATTTGTATTTTATTTGTTATTTCGTTGCTTTTGCTCATATGAATTTATTTAGAACGTTTGCTTATTTTAATTAGTGATTTTAAAGTTTGTTTTTTTACTATTTAGTTAAAATTGTCCAAATTAAAACAGTGCTAAACGCATATCGCTCACTCCTTTCAAGAACGTCATAAATAAAAAATCGTCAATTTTAAGTTGTGCGTGTTTTCGGAATGCCCGGAAAATGTACTATATCCCAGCAAAAGTGGCATATTTTTAACTTAATATTTACCTGCTACAGGGCACAAAGTGTTGTTTTTGCATTTTGAAGAAAAGGTATTGTTTAATTATTTTTTGAAATATACTAAATATTTTTCAAATGGAGAAAAAACCTTCAGGTTTTACCCAAAAAGATCTGTTGCACAGTAAAAAGTTCAATAAGTGGCTTGATATTTATTTTTGATACATTGTATTATATTTTTAAACTTTAAAAACGTTCTCCTGGAAAATCAAATTTTTTGATTTATGACGTTTTTGAAAAGAGTGAGCGTATAAACTATGAAATTTTCTGTTAATTGTTATTATTATTATCTTTTTTTTTTAATTTGTAAGTAAAAATAATACTTGACACTGGCAGAAACATCATTTCACTGAGTGACTGCCAAATAAATAATTAAAAAAAACAGTGGTTTTAAATTATATTTTTTATTAATAAATTAAAAATCCCCATGGCAATTAATTTCGAACGTTTGGTTGTTTTAATGAGTAATTTTTACGTTAATTTTTTTATTATTTATTATTTTAGTTTAATTGATAACTTGGTTATATACGAGTGTGTGCAGACAGACAGTCCGCAGTACCGACCGTTCGTATCGAGTTCTCGCGCTCAACTGGCCTAGGGGAGATCGCTATGCAGAGCAAATAATAATCCACTTTTACTCTCAAAATATATTGTTATAAATGTAGTTATATCACTGAAAAGTGGTTGGATTTCTTATGCGATTGTCTGAGCGCAGATTATGGGATTCCAGAATAATTGCTTACTGTAAAATCTCAGTTTATTTAGCCATTTTCATAATACGCGGTAAAGTCATTAAACACGGCAGAAAGAAAAAAGGTAAAAAAAGAAATTAGATGAATAATAGAAATATGCGTATAACGTAAGACGAGAAATTAGAATAATAACAGGTATTTAAAAACAAGAGAATTAAGGAAAATGGTAGAAGGAAGAAAAGTTATATAAAAAATAAAAAATTCAGGTATGAGAAATGTGATGGAAATTAGAAATATAACAAAAAATTACAAAATAGCAAAAATAATTAAAAAAATAAGTATGAAAAATAGCCAATGAAAAAATAAATGGTAATAAGAAAAATAATAGAAATGAAAAACATGAAAATTTAGAATAACAACAGAAAACCGAAAAAAATAATAAAAGTATGGAAAGGAAAAATGTCGATATGATAAAAATAAATAAATAAAATGAGAATTTTTTTTTTTTAAAAATGAGAGAAAAACGGAATTAATAAAAAAAATTAGAAAAATAATAAAGATAACAGAACAAACAAAAATAATGTTGTAGAAGAAAAAACAGTAATAGAATTGGGAAAAGTACAAAAAATCGAAAAATAAAGTAAAATAATGAAAATGATATTTAAAAAAAAAAACCTGAAATACAGTAAAATTTTCTTTTTTTAAAATAAAGAGAAATATTTGTCTTTTTATTATTTACACATATAATTTAATTTCATATTATTTCTGTGAGCCTAAGCGGCTCATTATTAGAAATAGGTATCAAATTGTGGTAGAGTGGATTCGAACCGAGAAACTCTGAGAACGGGACCACAACCCGACTGAATGAATAATAATAAAATAAAAATATATTAATCAGAAGAACAAATAATATATTTAAAGAAATTAAAGAATAGTAAATCGATAAATAATGAAATTGATAAATAAACTATATAGTTGTTGGTACCCCAAATAAGTATTTGGGGTACCAACAACCAACATCCACAACTTATATTAAAAAATATATATATTTTTTTACTTTTTAATTATGAATATATTTTTCTTCGGACACTTTGAAAAGAGATTATTTGAAAAGGTAAAAAAAACTACGATTTTTCTCAACTCATTATAAAATACACGACCAGTGTGTGGCTCGCAATTTTCTGACGAACCAATCAATTACGAACGTAACAAATAATAAAATAAATAACATATTCAATTAAAAACAAGATTCAATTTTCCTCGAACACGCTTCTCTTCCATCCGTCGTGAAGTGGACATACTTTCAAACGAAAACGCAATCTGTTATATTGTTTTATTATCGTTAAACTGTTATATTAATAATATGGTAGGCGGTGCCGAAAGTTATGGGTCCAAAAAGTGACGCGTAATTAATACTATTTATTTATATTTTTCTCAATTTTATTCATATTTAAAGCATTTACTCTGTGGTTAGTCATTTTTACTTTTATATATTTTTTTTACAAAAATGTTGGTAATATTAGTATATAACCACTTACCGAGATTTTTATGTGTACCGGTTTCAGGACAATCACTACCACAGCATGCAAACAATACTACCCTTCACTACCATAGTACTATTTACACACTTAAAACTACACAAAATCTTTATAACTGTTCTTAATCTTTTATGAGATGCCAAAATATTTTTGTATATTTTTTTTCACGGTAATATATATATATATATATATATATATATATATATATATATATATATATATATATATATATATATATATATATATATATATATATATATATATATATATATATATATATATGTGTGTATTTGTCTGCCTCCGTAGTGTAATGGTCAGCACGCTCGGCTACCGTTCTGTAGGTCCCGGGTTCGATTCCCAGGGGGTTCAAATAAATATTAGTGATTTTCCACTGTAATATTTATTCAATATTACCCTGGACTGGTACCTGAAGCGGAGGGCTGATGACCTTTCCTTCATGTGTAAAAACGATCAAGATAACACTGCGTTATATGACGCAGTGCCCTATGCACCATTTGGGTGCGGATAAGGGTTTTATTATTATTATTATTAATGAAAACTTTTGGAGGCACCTTAGCACGTATCAGTCCGTATATGTGTTCTTGCGGTTAATTTATTTAGAAAAATTCTTAATTTTATTTATAACAACTTTGCTGCTATACGAAGCATGAGGGGTCACTGACATATTTACTTCCATGTTTTAGATTCTGCAGCATTTTTGCAAGAGATCGTATCTGTACATACTCGTTTTTAGACATATTCAGAGTTCTCGTTAAAAAAATAATGATCTAGTAACATAGTAACATAAACCGTCATCATATGTTATAATTTATAAAATAATAATTAAAAAAAAATCTATTCTATATTTTATTTTACTTTTATTTCTTCAGTAAGCTTATACTAAAATACATTTAATACAAACTATTTTATACGTTAATTTACATCATATATATGTATATATGTATATTTACATCTTCTTACAGTTAACAAAAAAACATTTATTTTTAAATCTTAATTAAAATGTTACTTTGTTTTAAAATCGCTACAAATATTTTATTAAAATTTAATTATTATAAAATATTAACAGTGATTTTAAAACAAAGTTACATTTTCATATTATTTTTGACATCTCATCAAAGATGAAGAAGAATATGGAAGTCTGGGCATTTACGGGGCTGACGACCGTCATAGGCTGGTTTAAGTGATTTTTTACACACGTGTAACATTCACCAATTCTACCCATTATTGACAACCACACTACTCAAATTCTTGGAAGTTCTATATATATATATATATATGAACCAATTTAGAAACCTTGTTCTTGAATCACTAGAACTTCACTAGAGACATCTATTGGTGAGATGTAGTATTTGGACACACTCAAAATGTTGTAAGTTACATTTTAATTATAAAATGGAAAATCATAGGGTTAGTGCTTCAAATATAAATTATATTTTTAAATTCTTTGAGATTCTTTCCATTCTTCATACATTCAGGCATCTCATCATACATTTTCAAACCCTTATACAATATACAATTTTGCGACTATGTTTTTTTTTCAAATATCGTATTTTATCCTTATTTCTAGTACTATTAGTACTATGTTCATGGACATTTTGATATGTCATTATATAGATATATTGTGTATACGATACAAAGAAATGCATATGTTTATACAAAGCTCCAAGGTACGTGTATCCTGTATATTCCTGGTAAAAACACTGGGGGTATTTAAATAAAATAAAAAATTGCATATCACCCAAAATTGTGTGATAAGCAACTGGTATTTTTTATTATTATCTGTAAATTAACACTTTTTAGTATTATTTTTTGCTATCTCATCAAAGATGAATAAGAATATAGAAGTCTGGGCATTTTTACAGGGCTGACGATCGTCATAGGCTGGTTTAATTGATCACTTTATACACGTGTAACTTTCATCAATTCTACCCATTATTGACAACCATACTACTCAAATTCTTGGAAGTTCTATATACATGAACCAATTTCAAAACATTGTTCTTGAATCAATAGAACTTCACTAGAGACATCTATTGATGAGATACTAATAAAAGAGTTTCTGCTCAATAAAATTCTTCTTTTCATCTCACCAATAGATGTCTCTTGTGAAGTTCTAGTGATTCAAGAATAATGTTTCAAAATTGGTTCATATATATATATATATATATATATATACAATATATATATATATATATATATATATATATATATATATATATATATATATATATATATATATATATATTATTCTATATATATATATTATTCTATATATTATTCTATATATATATATTATTCTATATATATATTATTCTATATATTATATATATATATATATATATATATATATATATATATATATATATATATATATATATATATATATATATATATAGAACTTCCAAGAATTTGAGTTGTGTGGTTGTCAATAATGGGTAGAATTGGTAAATGTTACACGTGTGTAAAGTGATTACTTAAACCAGCCTATGACGGTCGTCAGCCCCGTAAATGCCCAGACTTCCATATTCTTCTTATATATAATATTTGATGAAATGTCAAAAAAATAATAACAATTAATGCATAAAACAAGTAAAAAATTAACATATGTATAATTCAACACGCTCCCATACACTGCAATCGACAGCCAGTCAAATGAATCTAGATTAAATGGTAATTATCATTTTGTCTTCGATTATATGTACATACATATCTCCTTAGAATTAAAAACAAAATTTCTCCATCCGAGCATTTGGCCCGCGCACGATTTCATAACATTTGTCTCGTAAAAAACTGTATCAGATGAAAGAATTTCGCCTTCCGCGGGACTCAAACCTGTTCCATCGAAAATGAAAGTACGCTACCAACTTGCTACAGTTAAATTATCAAAACATCCGCCAAATGAATTATTATTATCGACCGCACATTCTACACACACAGTCTTTGTGTCAAACACCTGGATAATTAGGTAAAAAATATTTTTTTGACATCTCATTAGAGATGAAGAAGAATATGGAAGTCTGGGCATTTACGGGGCTGAAGACCGTCATAGGCTCGTTTAAGTGATCACTTTACACACGTGTAACATTCACCAATTCTACCCATTATTGACAACCACACAACTCAAATTCTTGGAAGTTCTACATATATATATATGAACCAATTTAGAAACCTTGTTCTTGAATCACTAGAACTTCATATGAAAATAACTCCTGTACTTGTAGATAATCCAGATTTTGTGAACAAGTACTTGGACACACTCAAAATGTTGTAAATAAATTATCTGGTCAAATTATAAGCTAAATTTTTTTATTTATTTATTTTTTATTTTTTTTAATTTTATTTATTTATTTATTTATTTTCATAATACATAGATACATTCAATATACATATTCATTTCATATACACATTTACTATACGTATTACGGCTCTTTAGGCATGGCCTGTGTTGAGCCGAATACTAACATGGTAATACAAGTTTATATATATTTTTTTTAAATTTTTAATATACATATATTTTTTTTTAATGATTAGTTTATAAACATAACATACAGGAGATACAAAAATAATTCATGTTTTAAGGTTTTTTAGTGTGATAATTACAAAATAATAAAATGAAAACGATATTTTCTGGCGTTTTTCATCTATTGGTAAGATGAAAGAAGCTTTTTACTGAGCTGAAACTCTTTTATTAGTATGTGAGGTCCGAATCCTGGATTATAATCTCACACATGAGAAACGCCAGAAAATGCCATTTTCATTTTTATTATTTAAGTATTTGAACACACTCAAAATGTAGCGAATAAATCTAATACATTGATTTGCTTTTAATCTTTTTTAAATTTTAGACGTTCTTTTTTTAAGTAAAAGAGAACGGACGGGAAGGCAGACAGAAATTAAAAAAGAATTGATAAAATACTGTATTAAGTAATATCATTTTGATTACAACATTATCAGCACCTTGTTCAAACTCAGTGCGCAAGTAAATGACGAGGAGCCAGTGGCGAGCGAAGATTTCAAACCATCTTTACTATTCACAACATTTTGAGTGTGTCCAAATACAACGCTGTTTATTGTAACTGCAGACAGTTGGTAGAATTCCATATTCAATTGTTAGATAATATATCCAAAATATACATGGTTTTTTGGATTGCATTCTACATTTATTTACGTATATGTTAGTACGTGATAGTGTTTGATAATCTCCTAAGAAGACGAAATGCGTCACGTATTAACATATACAGTGAAACCTCTATCTATCATTTTTAAAGGTGCAGCTTAATTCGAACGATAAATGCGTTAAATGGTGATAGAGAAACGATCGATGCGGTTTGGTTAAGTATGAAATTAAGTCGGGATAGAAGAAATAAACGATTATTCGAGGAACGATAGATATAGGTTTCACTGTACATAAATAAATGTAGAATTCAATCCAAAAAACCGTGTTTTATTTTGGATATATTATCCAATAACTCTGTTCACAGTTATTTTACGTCTATTTTTTTAAATTATTAAATTAATTAAAGTATAAATGATAAAATAAAAAATATAAATATAAAATAGAGGTAAAATAACTGTGAACAGAGTGCCTGCAGTGTACCTGTTCCTAGTCTAGGTTTTCTCCAGTTAGGAGTTATTTTTACTTTTTTCTCATTTGGCAATAAAAAATCTCACTGTTTTGAGAGGCCATAAGCCCTGTAAATACCCTGACTTCCATATTCTTCTTCATCTTTATTGAAATGCCAAAATATTTTAGTATACTTTTTTCACGGTAATGCACGGTATGTATCTTTTGTGTAAATGAGTTCAGTGTATTTTGGTTTTGTATTTTTTATTGATTAAATATTAAAAAAATTAAATAAGTAACGATTTTAAGCAAAGTTATTTTGTAAGTTATTAAGTTATGAAAAAAGTATAAATACATATATCTATTAAAGACAATTTAATTTATTATTTTTTATTATTTACTAAAATAGTTTTAAATTTCATACTATTTCTGTGAGCCTGAGCGGCCCATTATTAAAAATAGGTATCAAATTCTGGTAGAGTGGGATCGAACCGAGAAACTCTGACTCAAGAGTCTGCTACACTTACCACAGGAACACAACCCGACACAATATTTACGACTATTTAATATTTTAGAGTAGTTTTCGGGGTTTACTGCTCGCTACTGTTAGAATGCTGAGATCTTATCGATCTATGGGCAAAGTCAATCATTTATTTCATTATTTTTGTTATCTTCGTTAAGTGAGATTACGCAGCACCTACTATCTGCCAAAGTGGTATAGATGAAAGTAGATTCAACACAATCCGAGTGCGATCTCTTAGAACAGTGGTCGGCAAACTTATAAGCCATTCAATATACACATTAAAACGATATTTTTTTCCTCGGAGATAAATTTGTTTGCAATTATAGTACACCTTAGAGGTAAAATTAGAATTCGAAACATACTAACCATCGACAACCTAAAAAGAGTTTACTATGCTATTGTACACTCACTACTACAGTATGGCATTATTGCATGGGGAGGCTCGTACAACAACATACTGAACTCAGTGAAAATAGTACAGAAAACCATAATTAAAGTTATCTTGAAAAAAAAAACATATTTCCAACAAAATTTTTATTTAAAAAATTTCAAGTCCCAAATATAGAATCCATTTATAAAAAAACCGCAGTTTTTCAAATACTAAAGGGTGACAACTATTTAAATTTAACAAAAAATTTATCATCGAGATTCTCAAACGATTTTTCTACTCCAAAATGCAACACCAAGCAATTTCAGCAAAACTTCAAATATTTGGTAATCAAACATTTCAATAAACTCCCTAAAGAAATAAAAAAATGGATGATGTAAAAACACTTAAGAAAAAAATTTAAAGCTCTATACATGTAAATCTTAAAAAAACATACAAAAAAACTATTATGTCTTTTATAATATAACATTAAACCACGAGTGTAAGTCCCTCTCCAAGCACAAGAGCACAGTCTCTTTTATGGAGAGGCACAGCGAATCGAAATATAAAAGTTCTCCATAGGTATAACTGATTCAAATGTATTATGTTATAAATAAAAATGTAAATATATTAAATGAATAAAAAAATAAATAAATAAAAATTATAATTTTTAGATCTTTTTCGAATTCAGAGAACACCCAATAAAACTGAATTTCACACTAAATAAGAATTTTGTCCCTTGATAAAACAACTTTTTTAGTTTCATTAAATTCCATTCACAATATTTTGAGTCACAAACTCAGGTTCAAATCTACTTTGGAGTTATGTTGTTTCAGACACATAAGATGGTATTCAGAGTCTCTGCAAAAATATGTTAATTATGTTTTAGGATTTATAAATGAATATATCGCTCACTCCTTTCAAGAACGTCATAAATCAAAAACCGTCAATCTTCAGTTGTGCATGTTTTCGGAATGCCCAGAAAATGTACTGCATCCCAGCAAAAGCAGCATATTTTTAACTTAATATTTACCCGCTACAGGGCAGAAACTGTCGTTTTTGCATTTTGAAGAAAAAGTATAGTTTAATTATTTTTTCAATTAACTAAATATTTTTAAAATTGAGAAAAAAACATTCAGGTTTTATCTTAAATGATCTGTTGCACAGTAAAAAGTTCTACAAGTGGCTTGATATTTATTTTTACACATTGTATTATATTTTTAAACTTGATAAACGTTCTCCTGAAAAATCATGTTTTTTGAAAAAGTGTTTTATTTTCATATTTAAATAAGCCCACCAATGTACATTTAGTCAGTATGGAAAGTTTAACAAAAAAATTAGATAAATAAATATTGGCAGTGCCTTATGCAGCAATGGGTGCAGCTGACGATTTGTAAGAGAGTATAATACACAGAATGGAGGTCAGGCAACTCCCTGAATGTTGCATTTATCAAAACTAACTCGTATAGAATATGATGGTATTTAATTATGGGAGATACAAGAGTAGGAACAAAGTGAAGGGGAATGGAAGAGAATGTTTCGAGTAAATATGAAACTAATGAAGCTAAAAGATATATTTAATTTCAAACAGTATTTGCAATAGAAATAACATGAAAAAAGTGAGAGAATGGATTTAGAATGCGCTGGTTGATGCTGTGAACTAAGATCAAATCTGCCCTTTATTTAATGAACAACTTAAAGTACCTACTTTACAACATTTTGAGTGTTTCCAAATACTTGTTCACAAATAGCTCACTCCTTTCAAGAACTTCATAAATCAAAAATCGTCAATTTTCAGTTGAGCATGTTTTCGGAATGGCCAGAAAATGTACTATATCCCAGCAAAAGAGGCATATTTTTAACTTAATATTTACCAGCTACAGGGCAGAATGTTTTTCCATTTTGAAGAAAAGGTATTGTTTATTTTTTTTTTAAATATACTAAATATTTTTCAAATGGAGAAAAAACCTTGAGGTTTAACCTAAAAAGATCCGTTGCACAGTAAAAAGTTCAATAAGTGGATTGATATTTATTTTTAATAAATTGTATTATATTTTTAAACATTAAAAACGTTCTCCTGAAAAATCAATTTTTTTTATTTACGACGTTCTTGAAAGGAGTGAGCGAAATGACGGTCGTCAGCCTGGGCTGACTATGGAAGAATATGGAAGTCCGGACTTCCATATTCTTCTCCATCTTTGATGAGATGTCAAAAAACAACTTAAAGTACAGCAAAACCTCGATATAACGGTGCACACAGCATCCATGAATAGATCCATGCTAGGTTAAAGTCTGATGGATAGAATAAACAATGAAGATACCAGGAAATGAACCAAAGTAGAGGATATCATGGATCGCGTGGCAAAACTCAAATGGCCATGTCATAACTAACTAACTAACTAACCATCACGCCGCCTCCCCGCAGGGGTAGGCAGAGAGAATAGAGCGCCACACCACTCTGTCTTTGCAAACATTCTTCGCCTCTTCCACGTTCATGCATCTCCTCATACATACCCGCCGATTGTTACGACTCCTAACCTAAAGTGGTCCACATTCCACAAGTATTTGGCACACCTGATCGTGCCATATTTTTCTCGGTCTTCCTCTGCTCCTTTTTCCAATTACATTCACCTCATAAATTTGTTTTACCGTTCTTTCCTCACTCATTCGTTCTACATGCCCAAACCATCTCAACACACCTTTCTTAATTTTATCGATAGTGCTTGTCTCAGCTTTGCATTCCTTCCTTATTTCACTGATCGCACATCTATCATACATCGTACTGTCGCACATTCTTCTGAGAGACCGCATTTCGATTGCATTCAGTCTACTTTCATCCTTCCGTAAGTATGCAAATTAGATAAAATGAAAAAAAAATATTTGGGAATCATAAAAGATATTTTCATATGTAAAGCGTTAGGTACCGATAAAATTTTCTGATGAATAGGTCCCAAAAAAGAATTAATTTTTCTGTAAGAGTGGCTTACTGATTAAAATCTCGCATATTAATGAACAATACTCGGTTCAATTCCATTGTTTCCCCATTTCGCACTTTCTTTCACGGAAACAATATACCGACACATAATTTGTACTTACTAACCATAATACACTCGTACAGAGATGCATTCAAATTGAGAAAATCCCATGCCTATACTCGTACTATGGGGAACATGCTCCCAGGTGATGCTGCCCGTCGTAAATGCATTTGTAATATCTAAGAAAAATTGTACGAAATCATCGTTTTCACATCCTGCCTTGTTGTGCATATAACATTATTTTGTCTAGCCTCCCATCAGTTTGATAATGTCATCAAAAACGAAACTCGGTCACTGCTCAAATAAAATACATGTGGGAAAAAGTCTAAAAAACTAACTAACTAACTAAACATCACCCAGCTTCCCCGAAGAGGTAGGCAGAGAGAATAGAACGCCAAATCACTCTGTCGTTGCATACATTCTTTGCCTCTTCCACATCCATGCATCTCCTTATACATACCGCCGATTATTCATGATAACACTGCATCAAAATTAATAAGAAGAAGACATAGATTAAGAAGACTTTAAAGGATGGGTATTTACAGGGCTTACGACCAGTCGCAGGCTAGTTTAAGTGATATTTTTATACACGTATAACATTCGCCATTCCTTCCACCATTTTAAAAAAAAACTGTTTGTTCAATAGTTCAGATATCTTATTATCTCTGTGTATTTGTCGATTAACAACGTTATAAGTGTGTTCAATTACGTGTTCATTCGTGTACAAGTATTTGGACACACTCAAAATAAATTAACTGTCATATTCTAAGCTTAAAAAAAGAGGATATTTTCTGGCGTTTCTCATTTGTGTGAATATAATCTGCTCAAAAAAAAAGCTTCTTTTATGTCTCTAGTGAAATTCTATTTAATTCAAGCAATATGTTTCGAATTTAAACAATAAAAAATATAAACATTTCTTGAATGCACAGTAAAAATAACATTTAAGAGTTTTTAAATCATATTTTTTAATCATATTTTTTAAATCATATTTTCATATGATGTACGGAGTGTGTGGAAGTTTTTGGTAAGGGAATGTAATTAACTATGAGTATTTTAATGTTTTAAAATATAATTAACCCTGATGATGATAAGGTTCTTGTCGAAACTGGTTGGTTAAAGTGTACGAATAATAAAAAAGTGTTTAAAACACAGTTGTTTAATTTTATAAAATATATATATGTATATAGAAGTTCCATGAATATGAGTAGTGTGATTTTCAATCACGGGTAGTATTGGTATTGGTAGTTGCATGTGTGAAAAGTGATCACTCGAACGAGCCTATAACGGTCTTAAGCCCCGTAAATGCCCAGACTTCCATATTCTTCTTCATCGATGCTGAGACGTAAAAAAAATATTTATAAACTAATAAGTAAAAAAACTCGAATGTTCCCCATTAAAATGCAATGCAGATATGTATTTGTGTTAATTTGGGAATGTTATTTAATTACACGTCTGTTAAGCAGACGTCATTGTTTTGATTGTGAGTAATTATGCCTTGCGGTTCGACCTCCTTGTATCTCGCTATGTGATCCGTGAAATTTGTGTATTTTCATTTTCCACCGACCCAAGTCTTTGTTGTGTGTTTTGTTTTATTAATTACTTTTCAAAAAATGATCGCTACACCGAGCAAAACTCACGACGAGATGTTCTACGTTTACGTTAATCTAACAAACCAACCATCACGCTACTTCGCCGCACGAATAAAAATAATTATTCTTCTTCATCTTTGTTGCGATGTCAAAAAATAATATGGAAAATAATTCCTATAATCCAGATTTATGCCTCCGTAGTGTAATGGTCAGCACGCTCGGCTACCGTTCTGGAGGTCCCGGGTTCGATTCCCAGGGGGGGTCAAATAAATACAAGTGATTTTTTCACTGTAATATTTATTCAATATTACCCTGGACTGGTACCTGAAGCGGAGGGCTGATCACCTTTCCTTCATGTATAAACGATCAAGATAACACTGCGTTTATATGAAGCACTGCCTTATGCACCATTGGGGTGCGGATAAGGGTTTTATTATTATTACATCATCCAGATTTGTGAACAAGTATTTGGACACACTCAAAATGTTGTTAATAAATTAACTGGTCACATTATAAGCTAAAATAAAAAAATAAAAAAAACATATTTTCTGATTTTTCTCATGTAGGTATGTGATTATAATCCAGGATTCGGACCTCACATACTAATATATAAGTTTCTGCTTAGTAAGAATCTTTTTTTCATTTCACCAATAGATGTCTCTAGTGAAATTCTAGTGATGCAAAAATAATGTTCAAAAAATTGGATCATATAAATGTAGAACTTTCAAGAATTTGAGTAGTGTGGTTGTCAATCATGGGTAGAATTGGTGAATGTTACACGTGTGTAAAGTGATCGCTTAAATCAACCCATGACAGTCATAAGCCCCGTAAATGCCCAGACTTCAATATTCTTCGTCACCTTTGTTGAGATGTAAAAAAACAAGATGTAATATTATATGTTTATAATTTATATTTGAAGCAATAACTTTGTGATTTTCCATTTTATAATTAAAATGTAACTTTGGTTTAAAATTACTAAAAATATTTTATTATTACTTAACTATAATGTCTACCAGTTTCGAAGCTAACCGCTTCTTTATCAAGACTTATAATAAAAAAAATAAAGCCACTTGATATCCACCCAAGCTCCTTTGCCTAACCGTCAAAATATGTAGAATTTTGTAAAGTAGATAGTGTTTTAGTAGAATCAGTCTTGATAAAGAAGCGGTTATCTTCGAAACTGGTAGACATTATAAATAAGTTATAATAAAATATTAATAGTGATTTTAAGACAAAGTTACATTTTAACTAACCAACTAACCATCACGCCGCTTCCCCGCAGGGGTAGGCAGAGAGAATAGAACGCCACACCACTCTGTCTTTGCAAACATTATTCGCCACTTCCACGTTCATGCATCTCCTCATAAATTTGAAAGTATATTAATTACAGTAGAAATAAAATTAATAGCCCCTAAAATTGAAGAAATTCCAGCTAAATGAAGAGGAAAAATTGAGAAATCTACAGATTTTCCTGAATGTGCTAAATTTACATTTTAATTTTATTATATTTTATATTATAGTGTGGTTAAGGGGGCGATTCTTTCAATATGGTTAAGAAACACTGTCTTAGATTATCACGTAAGTAACGTGTGATTAGCTTTGCACACACGTCCAATGATCTGAAATTATGAAAGCATAAACCGCATCTAACGACCTAATTGCATGCATAGAAGGATGTGTGTAGACTTGCCCATGTGTGAGCCGGTTCGCGTCGCTAGCTTCCGGTGTGTTATGTCAATTTCCGGTGATCTACTTTGTGACATAAGAAGTCAATTTTTTTTATGGTCGACTATTAAACTCTGTTACTTTTTATAAACTATCCAGTTATACAATCATTTTTTATGGCATATTTAAATTTAATTTAAATATATGTACACATGTCTTTAAATTATAATTTAATGATACAAGTATATGGTAAGTAGAGTAGATGCAAGTAATGTGAAATACATACTCTTTTTATGAAGGTTTGTACTAAAATTTCTAGGGGGAACTAATTCTTTTTTTCATTCCTGGTTCCATCCCAACTTATCGTCTTTGTTGTCTGTTGGGGTCGCTCTCCTCGTCCTCAGGCTGTAGGTCCTTCTATCATGGACAACGTCACCTAGGCCATGCCTTCGTATCATGTTATCTTTCTGCAGCATCCATGATTTTTTTGGTCTCCCTCTAGATGTCTTTCAAGGAAGATCCATGGCGATTGCCTGGTTCACAATATGATCAGGTTCTCTGCGTCCTATGTGCCCATACTATCTCAATAGCCTTTCCTCTACCTTAGTTTTGATGCCTGTTACTGCCAGGCATCAACGAATGCGTGAAATTTTATTTTGTCTCCAAGAAATACTCCATCTAAACCCTTTAACATTTTAACTAATTCACTATATTTTAAAAAAATAAACCAGCAACTTTATTATTTTTCAACTTAAATATGTATGATTTTCGACATAAAAAATTAAAATGATTGTTTTTCAATCAGAACCTAGAATCTGGTGGTGTCAAAAGTCTGCGTAATTGGAGGGCATGTATGACTAGATGTATGGATGTGTAGGAGGCGAGGAGTGTATATCAGGACAGAAGAGTTTGACGTTCCATCCTTTCTGCCTACCCCTTCGGGGAAACGGCGTAATGGTAGTAGTAGTATTAGTAAAGTAGTAGTAATAAAAGTTAAAAACTATAAATGAAGTTGTCATTTTATTTTACTCTTTTGTGTTTACAACATTTTAAGTGTGTCTAAATACTTGTTCACAAATCTGGATTATCTCCAATTAGGAGTTATTTTCTTAAAATTATTTTTTGACATCTCAATATGAATGGTAAAAGTTTTGATTTATTGGGACTTCCGCATTAGCATCACATTCCAAGTTTGCCGCGTTTGCTCTATACTTTTATCATTTTCAAATGTAACTAGCCCATGAATTACGAATCTGTCACGGAGTTTTGTAATGTGGTGATATGAACAGAAATTTCTGTAAGTTGAAGGTAATAATATACAATTTTCACCACTTGATTCGCAAATATTAGTTTTAGCACTGCTATTCAATATTAAAGTGACTGGTGATATGGAATGTATGCATTATTTATTAATTGATTGGTTTTAAGACTGGGTGATTTTTATTTGGAATTCTTATTCAATTTCATATTAATATTTTATTATTCTTAGCCATGATTGGCTGCTGTTCGCATCCGTGGTGTAATGGTTAGCCTGTTTAGCTACCGTGCTGGAGTTCCCGTGTTCGATTCCCAGGGTGGTGATAGTAAATATTTGTGATTTTACATTAATATTTATTTAATATTACCCTGGACTGGTGCCTGAAGCGCAGGAGTGATCACCTTGCCTTCATGTAAGTTATGATCAAGATAACACTGCGTCAATACGATGCAGTGCCCTATGCACCATTGCAGAAAATTATAAAAAAAGTTTTGTTACCATATTAAATGATAAAAAAAGAATTTTAAAATCGTGGGTTTTCAAGAGTCAGAGTCTGTCCAGACTTATCCAGGACACCTTCCCTTGGCGGCCGTACGTGGTCGTGACGCCGCAGCACGAGTCATCGACCAGAAACTTGTCGTTTTACGAACGTGTACCACACGTACCCGCCTCAGCGAGTAAGGGGTATGTACGGTGTGTACATATATGTAGAGTGATAGAGCGCATTGTGATGGAGCGATCGACTTTCGGGGCAGTCCAGATTCCGGTTCAGGCAGTGACCACTTTCTTTGAACGCCCCTGGCGACATTGGCTTGGCGAGGCCAGTAATTCAACGAGAGTTAAAAAAAAAAACAAAACGTAAATTGATAATTACACATGTAACCAGAGTAATACCAAGATCATGACTAAAAAACGATCGAAGAAGTTTAGTGATCTCAGAAATTCAATTCAATTCAATTTATCGTTGTGATCCGTGGCCTGGAGAAGAAGAGCGGGAGAGTAAGATCCCACACGATGTACTGATCAAGTTAAGGCAGCAGCAGGCACTTCAGTGGTTGGAGCGCTACGTGCAGCGCAGTCAAGGGATAACTGGAGAAGCGTCATTGCTTCCACAAGAGTCACAACCCTCAGAAATGAGGAATAAGATGGAGAAGAAGACAGAAAGTGTGTTTGATGACAATTTTCACTCATGAAAGACAAGAAATAATAATAACTTGAAACATAAAGAGTAAATTCACTCACGAGTAGGTATAGGCTATAAAACTTATAAAGTTGAAGCCTAAGTAGAGACATGTATACTATATGAACCTAAGATACTTTTATTATTTAAACCATATCCGCTTCGTATGTAAGCAAATAAAGACCACAAACTGTCTTCAGGCTTTTCAGTCGGCTGCTAGCTCCCTTGCATCCTCTCAAGTCAGATCCGCGTCCCGAAGTTCTTACGAGAACTGCCGTAGAATTGTCAGCACTGGTCGGGAACCTGATGCCTTGTAAAAGAGGCAAGCTTGACGGCGGCTCTCGGAAGGCATGCGGAGTACATGGCCAAGCCAACTGAATCGCCTTTTCTTGGCGACAGTTGTGACCAAGATTTGCTGCGTCCTACGCCTTATCTCTTCATTCCTCACAAAGACAAACCACCGCACGCCTAAAATTCTCCGCAGACACCTATTCTCAAAGCTTAGTACACGGCTGCTCTGGGCCCTTGTAAGGTGCCATGTTTCACAGCCGTATAAGAGAACAGGAGCAATGCAGGCATTGTATAGACAGCATTTGGTCTTCACCGAAAATAAATAAAGTTTAATAAAAAAATTAACCTGCATTCAAAAACCGACCTTCACGTATCACCAAAGTGAACTGTATCACTGGCCACGCGAGTACGTCGCGTAGGTAGACATTTCTTTGCATCAAAGCGAAATTTTCCGTAGTCAAGTTGGCAATTCCATCGGAATGCCGACCACGCTTGTGATAATAGTAATATTTATTGGTATATGGTGCATAATAACTTCTCCGCTCGCTACGATCAAATTATATTACGCGTTCCGCCATTTTGGTCTTTCTTTTACGTGTGCCATAATGAACCATAATTTAGTGGTATCGTTCATAAAATTATACGACTCACAGCACCACCAAAATTATTTTAAACAAAGAAATTCATCATCACAATACACGAGGACATAATATAATACATGTGGAGGTTTAAAAAACGTGTGAGACATTACTATCTACTCGTATTTATAACATTTTGAGTGTGTCCAAATACTTGTTCACAAATCTGGATAATCTCCAATTATAGGAGTATTTTTCATATTGCCCAGACTTCCATATTCTTCTTGATATTTGATGAGATGTCAAAAAATAATATTACTTTCTATCGTTAGAATCCTAACTGTCTATCAAACCTCATCCCTTAGCTTTTCCCTCTACCTCCTTCCCTAAACTCCCTTTTCCTTTGCCTTCCTTATTATCATCAATTCGTGATTTTCAAAAATATTAAATAAAATGTAAAGAAGTTGCTTCATTTATACAGCAGTAATTTGTAATTTATGGTTTTTTAATGTTTAAGCACTATCTACTATCTGATTACACATAGCTATATATGGTATCAAACGTTTTGACCAATATCTGTAGTCTGTTTTTGGTTGCTTGGAAGTTGCTTTTTAGCAAAGTTTTTTTGACATCTCAACATAAATGAAGAGTAATATGGAAGTCTGGGTATTCACAGGGTTGATGACCTGTCTTAGGCTGGTTAAGTGATCACTCAATTTAAATTTCACCTAAATTTTCTTTAAGCCCAGGTTTCATTTAACGAAATTGCATATTTGCTTAAAACTTCGTTTTGGTATTTAGAAAAGAATATGAAAATTTCGGTCATTGAAAGGTAAAAACATAGTATATATACATATATATATATATATATATATATATATATATATATATATATATATATATATATATATATATATATATATATATATATATATATATATATATATATATATATATATATATATATATATATATATATATATATATATATATATATATATATATATATATATATATATATATATATATATATATATATATATATATATATATATATATATATATATATATATATATATATATATATATATATATATATATATATATATATATATATATATATATATATATATATATATATATATATATATATAAATATATATATATATAAATATATATATATATATATATATATATATATATATATATATATATATATACATATTTACATTATAAGAAAAATCTGCGATGTTGAAGATGTTGTGCGATGGGGAAGAGAAAGAAGACGTTTCTGGAGAAATCAAGTGGGAAGAGCGAGTTCGGATCGAGTGGTGAGGATAGCAGCGGACAGCAGCATAAGCGGAATCAGACCCCCAGGAAGAACACCTAAACGATGGAGGGATAGCTGGTCTTCCACCTCCCAGGAGCGGATTGGAGAGTGACAGGACCTAGTCCTTAAAAAAGACGAAGAAGAAGACATATATATATATATATATATATATATATATATATATATATATATATATATATATATATATATATATATATATATATATATATATATATATATATATATATATATATATATATATATATATATATATATATATATATATATATATATACCCTTTTCATAGGGATGGTGCATAGGGCACCGCATTATATAAACGCAGTGTTATCTTGATCGTTAACATACGAAGGTAGCCCTCCGTATGAAATATGTGTATGTGTATTCTAAAAAAATTGTGCGCGGACAACTCGTGCGGCTTCTCGCGCAGCCGGTCCTGTACTGTTTTTTTTTTTAATTTAGGATACACCTTTAATTCGATGTGAGGATCGTTGAGGACTATTTAGTCCTTCAGTGCAAGGCTCGGTTTGTAGCTAGCGAAAGCGGCGCGTTCTTGCAGATCTCATTTCGATCATTCATCCTTTCGCTTTTCTTATGTAAAAGCAAGGTGTGGCCGTGACAAGATAAAATGGTGATCAAGATGCAGATAAACACGTATAGGATGTCATTAAAGTGATTTAACACACTACTAAAAATATTACGCATTTAGAAAGTAAAGAAAAGTAATTTAAAACGAGATTACTGGTCGAAGGTTCCGATGGAAGAGATTCAACCTTTGATGCAATTGAAAAAAATATATAAAGCATTTTGAGTGTGTCCAAATATTTGTAGCGTATCTTCGCTTAGGAGTTATTTTAGAGGGTTGGTACTAGGACTCCGTTGCGTTTGAAATTCATGTTATCGTCAAATGGCACCATGGAGTGGTTGTTTGGACACTTTACTACCAAACAAGCATTGCTGGTTCGATTCCCTCCAATGCTAGTTCAATTCTATCTAAAATTCAGTTGAAAAATAAAATGTAATACTTCTTGAAATATTAAAAATACATTTAATGCGTTATTTTTTATATCTCTACATAGGTGAAGAAGGATATAGAAGTCGGGGTATTTACAGGGCTTATGACCTATCAAAGGTTGGTTAAGAGATCACTTTACACACGTGCAATATTCACCATTCTACCCATGATTGATAACTACACTGTTGAAATTTTGGAATTCCTAAATATATCATTATGACATTATGACATAGAAGCCATCTATGGATGGACGAGGAAAGTTTTTATTTAGCAGGGATACATTTATTAGGTTTATGCGAGATCCGAACCACGGATTATTTTACATAATGGGAAACGCCCAAAACACACAAAAATAATTGTCATTTTTATGCAGATTAATTTGATCACTTATTTTTATTCAAAACATTTCGAGTGTGTCCACAATACTTGTTGACAAATCTGGATTTTCTCCACTTCCATATTCTTCCTCATCTATGTTGAGAATTCCAAAAAAAAATATGGAAGTCTGAACATACCACTCAGTTGAGACATTTTCAACAAATATTTACATATCATCCGTTGGGGGAATAATCCAGTGTCTGATAATAAATAATAATAAAATGCAGGTTTACTTTAAAATATTTAAAGATTGTGTAATTAATTTAATTTTTAATTTTAATGATATTTAAAAAGAAATAAAAATAAAACTTTACGTTCATAAAGAAATTAATATTATTTTATTTAGAGTTAAAATATTCGAACGTATTACTAAATGAGTCTTGAGATTTCCTTCGAAAATGGGTGATATTTTAAATAAGTTACAATGAGATGTAAAGTGATTTCTAACAAAGTTATTTTGTAAGTTAAGCATAATTTATAATTAAGATGTAACTTTGTTTTAAAATCACTAAAAATATTTTATTATAACTTAAACATAATATCTAACGGTTTCGAAGCTAACTGCTTTTTTTATCATGACTGATTGATACTAAAACACTATCTACTAAAAACGTGTAGATAGTGTTTTAGTATTGAATTAGTCTTGATAAATAAGCGGTTAGCTTCGAAACTGGTAGACATTATAATTAAGTTAAAATAAAATATTTATAGTGATTTTAAAACAAAGTTACATTTTAATTATAAAATGGAAAATCACAAAGTTAATGCCTCAAATATAAATTTTAAGCATAATTTGTTTGAAGATAGATTAAAACAAAGACAAGTATCGAATATTGGTAGCCATTCATTTAAGTATACTAAAACTATATGGATTTTACACCTAGCTCATTCCATTCAAAAGATTTTTACGTCTAATGATCACTAACTTCGATCAGAGCGATCACGCAACAATCGCTTTGTGTAAATGAACGAGTCTCTCGTGTTGACATTCGATTTGACATGTGAGTTTGACAGCATAAGGAGTGAGGTTATGTATTTTAATATAAACAATAATATTGCAACAAATTTAAAATGGCAGAAATAAGTTCAAATTCGAGTGCAGAAGCAGTGCCGGAGATGGCGGCGTCAGCCGTTCTATTGAAAAGCGAAAAGATACCGACAAACACCCCGACAGTTAGAGGTTATGATTGGAACAACGGCTTGGATTATCACAAACTACTCCAAAGCTACGTCACTTCCGGCTTCCAAGCGACCAACTTCGGTTTGGCTGTTGCGGAAATCAACAAAATGATCGCTTGTCGACGGATACCCCTGGAAGAAGACAAGTTAGACGTCCACGAAAATGACGAATTCATCAAAAGGAAGAGTAACTGTACGATATTCCTAGGTTTTACTTCCAACATGGTATCGTCCGGTTTGCGAGACACGATACGATTTCTAGTTCAACATAAAATGGTGGATTGCCTCGTAACAACTGCAGGGGGAGTCGAAGAAGACTTTATAAAATGCCTGGCGTCCACTTACATAGGTGACTTTAGCCTCAAAGGAAGCGATTTGAGAGAGAAAGGTATCAACAGAATAGGAAATCTACTAGTCCCAAATGATAATTACTGTAAGTTCGAAGATTGGATCATGCCGTTGTTGGATGAAATGTTACATGAACAGAAATCGAACGCGGTCATCTGGACTCCGTCTAAAATCATAGCACGCCTTGGCGAGAGGATAAATAATGAGGAATCTATACATTACTGGGCGTGGAAGAATAATATTCCAGTATTTAGTCCTGCGTTGACAGATGGAAGTCTAGGAGACATGATGTATTTCCATTCCTACAGGTATAATAACTGTAAAATTATCTTTTTCTTCTTCTTTAACTCAAATCCACATCCATATACACTTAAAAGTGTCTTTTACACACTGTTGGTAAAAATCAGGAGACGCTTATAAGCGTTCTATCTGCTTACTTTTGGTAGAGCACGAGAGACTCCTGCAAACATTGTACAGATGGGAATTGGGTGTTGCGGCTACTTGTGATTAGTATACTGAGGGTCGGGCGGCAGACTGCCAGAGTATAATTATGGTCCTTTTCCATACTGTTGGTAGACAGCGGGAGACGCTTGAAAGCGTTCTATTTGCTTTAGGTAGAGTGCGAGAGACGCCTGCAAACATTGTACAGATGGGAATTGGGTGTTGCGGCTATTTGTGATTAGTATACTGAGGGTCGGGCGGCAGACTGCCAGTATATAATTAGGGTCGGGGTAGATGAACAGAACTGCCTGACAACAATGTGTTGAGTTAACACTGATTTAAATATAAAAATACTTGTATAAGACCAGTTTCGTGGGTTTATTAACTAATTAATGGAGCAGTGTTTGCGGACGGCTCATGTGTGGTATCTCCCACCGCTTGTGTACTTGCGTTACATAAGGTAATCAACTCAACTGAGCTACTTGACACCTTTTATTGGAAATTCTTCAATAAATGATAAAATTTTATCTCTTTTATTTTATAATTATTATTATACTTAGAATAAGTTAGGTGAAGTTTTTTTTACATTTTTATTGCTTCCGTTTTGTTTTATGAATTGGTGGACAACTTTAAACTCTTTCAATAAAAAATAAAATTACGTGATATTTTTAGTTCTATTTTTCTGAAAAAAACTCGAGCATTATATTGTTAATCTAAACCCGACTATTTTCGAGTATTACATATGATGATGTTTTGATGATTCTCATTTATACAGGAAAATAACTCCTATAATTGGAGATAATCCAGACTTGTGAACAAGTATTTGGACCCACTCAAAATGTTGAAAAACGGTTTGTGTTTTCATCTGTTAATGAGAACATCCCTAACTCTCGAAAAGTGTCATGTTTACCTTAAGGTGAAAAGTGACCGGAGCATTTCGTCGTAACGTAACACGTTACAATGCGAGCATTCAGGCAGTCAGTACAGCAAGCTGAGCACTCCATCCATAGTTTCAGATGCTCGCTGATGCTCGCCGCAAGCGATGTTACGACGTTATGTTACGACGAAATGCTCCGGTCAGTCTCCACCTTTAAATAAACCTCAGCTCTAAAATAGTTCAATTACCCGCATTTATTACAGGAATCCCGGACTCATTGTTGATATTTTAAGCGATTTGAGAAGGCTCAACACCATGGCCGTCAAGGCAAACAACACGGGAATGATTATCCTGGGAGGCGGGGTCATTAAACACCATATCTGTAACGCCAATTTGATGAGGAACGGGGCGGAGTTCAGTGTGTTTCTGAACACTGCGTCCGAATTTGACGGGAGCGACTCTGGGGCAAGACCGGACGAAGCCGTCTCCTGGGGGAAGATTAAGAAGGACGCCAGTCCGGTCAAAATCTACGCAGAGGCGAGTTTGATCTTTCCGCTGTTGGTTGGAGAGACGTTCGCAAGACACCATTTTGATTTGAAAACCGACGAATGATCTGCTTACTCAAATTATATTAAATAAAATATATATATTTTGACTTTTCAAATTGTATTTTTATTTATTCCTTATACTTTTGTGTCTGTCTCCTTTCAATTTAGCAGACTTCTTAGTCTGCCATTCTCTTTGCTGATTGCATAACGGTAACAATAAATGTCACAGCTTGAAAAATCTGAAGAAATAAATATATTTTTTGATTAAAATAATCTGGTCAAATCATTAAGCAGTTTTTTGGTTTGGTCATTTTAACAATGATTTTAAAAATATGTTAGACCCATTATCACGTAATTGATTGTCTTTTTCTTCTTCTTACCCCTTATCCCCACCCAATGGTGCATAGGGCACTACATCGTATTGACACAGTTTTATCTTGATCGTTACTTACATGAAGGCAAGGTGATAACTACTTCGCTTCAGGGCCCAGTCCAGGGTAATTTTAAATAAATATTAGAGTGTAAAAGCACTAATCACTAATATTTATTTTCATCCCTCCCTGGGAATCCAACCCAGGACCTCCAACACGGTAGCTAAACTCGCTAACCATTACACCATACAGGCAGACTTAGTTGATTGTAGAGCCATCTGTATTTATTATAAGTTATTTAAACTCTTATAAGTACAGGGCGGTGATAAACTAAACTTGAAGTTTGTTCTGCAACTTGTAGATGTCACTGTAAACGATTTTTGCATCATATGAACATTTTGGAAGGCAGTATATTGACATACTCTCAAAAGAATGTGCGACAAAACGATGTATGATAGATGTTCAAATAGTGAAATAAGGAAGGAATGCAAAGCTGAGATAACCATTTCCGATAAAATTAAGAAAGGTGTGTTGAGATGGTTTGGACATATAGAACGAAAGTAAAGGACATGTAGAAGAAAGAACGGTAAAACAAATTTATGAGGCGAATGTAATTGGAAAAAGGAGCAGAGGAAGACCGAGAAAAAAATGGCACGATCAGGTATGCCAAATACTTGAAAGTGGTCAGGTTAGGAGTCGTAATAATCGGCGGTAATGTATGAGGAGATGCATGAACGTGGAAGAGGTGAAGAATGTTTGCAAAGACAGAGTGGTGTGGCGTTCTATTCTCTCTGCCTATCCCTGCGGTGAAGCGGTGTGATGGTTAGTTAGTTAGTTAGTATATTGACATACTTAAAATAGATGTCATGCCTTCATATTCTCATGATTTTGATACAAAAAATTTTTAAACAATAATATAGCAAATCAGGCAAGAGTCTTTGAGATAGAATAAGAAACGCCAGGATAAGGGAAATATGCGAGATCGAAGATGTTGTTAGGTAGGGAAGGCAACGCAGGAGACAATGGTATGCACATGTGAAGAGAATGGAACCATCCAGACTCCCCCACATCGCACTGTACAGGCAAACCCATGGTAGAAGACTCCGGGCAGACCAACAAAGAGATGGATCGATAGCTGGGAATCGACATTGCAGGAGGATAATCCCTCTTAAAAACAGGCCACAAGGCCTACACCAAGATGAAGAAGAATGCAGTTTTATATTTATAAATGTACATAAATACAAATAAAAATCGCATTTGTTTATTTAGAGATATTTTAATATTTATTCTGCAATGAAACTAATAAAGTATAAATAACATATGAAGATAATGAATCAAGTAAAACAATGATTGAACAGCAAACCCCTAACAAAAATTATTTGATAAAAATTAGGTTATACATAATAATTTTATGTGAAAATAAATGTGATCTTCAGTCTTTAAGTGTCATAAAAAGGTTTTTCTTGTTTGGAATTTCCGAGATTTTGGATTTCTGGGTTGCCACTGTATATCATTACGAGAGTGAGTATTATGCTGATAATAAATATATATAATAACCATATCCGCTCCCTAGGTGGAGCATATGGAGTCCACAAACTGTCTCCAGGCTTTTCTGTCGGCTGCCAGCTCCCTTGCATCCTCCCAAGTCAGATCCGCGTCCCGAAGTTCTGACGAGAACTGCCGACGAATTGTCAGCAGTGGTCGTCCTGGGCGGCGCGAACCTGATGCCTTGTAAAAGAGGCAAGCTTGATTAAGGCTCTCAGGAGGCATGCGGAGTACATGGCCAAGCCAACTGAATCGCCTTTTCTACGAAAGTTGTGACCAAGATTTGCTGCGTCCTACGCCTTATCTCTTCATTCCTCACAAAGTCAAACCACCGCACGCCTAAGATTCTCCGGAAACACCTATTCTCAAAGCTTAGTACACGGCTGCTCTGAGCCCTTGTAAGGTGCCATGTTTCACAGCCGTATAAGAAAACAGGAGCAATGCAGGCATTGTATAGGCGGCATTTGGTTTTCACCGAGTATAAATCTGATCTCCAGACAGCCTTCATACTGTTAAATGCGGACCCAGCGAGTCCTAATCGCACTCCCAGTTCCTTTTGAAGGCTGCCATTTTCAGTCGCGTACACTCCCAAGTACTTGGAACTCTCGACCCTTTCGATGCGCTGGTTACTCAACATCAAGGGTTGTTGGGAATCTAGGCATGAGCTGTTGCACAACACATGGGTTTTGGCAACATTTATTGTAAGCCCCATGTGCGTAGAGTACCTATTTACCCTGTCGACGATCAATTGAAGACCCTCGACGGAGTCATCAATTAAAACAGCATCATCTGCGTACTCTAGGTCGCAGAGTTTCCGGGAGGGGGAGATTATGCTTATGCAGATTTTAATTGAAACTTAGCTGCAGATTACTATGAATTTAAGAAAATTCAGAGGAAATATTCAATTAATTACAACATATGACAGTCAAAGAATTAAAAGCTTAAAAAATCCTTACACATACATTTAAGAATTACTCTCACATATCACAAGAAAGCACCTCCCAGCAAGTAAAGTACTTGAAATTCTCCCAGTAACGTGCATTTTTTTTTAAATATTTTTTTTATTCATTTAATATATTTATATTTTTATTTATAACATAATACATTTGAATAATTTATACATATGGAGAACTTTTATATTTTGATTCGCTGTGCCTCTCCATAAAAGAGTCTGCTCTTGTGCTTGGAAAGGGACTTGCACTCGTGGTTTAATGATATATAATAAAAGATATAATATTTATTTTTATATATTTTTTAAAGATTTAAATGTATAGAGCTTTAATTTTTTTCTTAAGGATTTTTATATCATCTATTTTTTTTATTTCTTTAGGGAGTTTATTGAAATGTTTGATTGCCAAATATTTGAAGTTTTGCTGAAATTGCTTGGTGTTGCATTTTGGAGTAGAAAAATCGTTTGAGAATCTCGATGATAAATTTTTTGTTAAATTTAAATAGTTGTCACCCTTTAGTATTTGAAAAACTGCGGTTTTTTTATAAATGGATTCTATATTTGGGACTTGAAATTTTTTAAATAATAATTTTGTTGGAAATATGTTTTTTTTTTCCAAGTTGACTTTAATTATGGTTTTCTGTACTATTTTCACTGAGTTCAGTATGTTGTTGTATGAGCCTCCCCATGCAATAATGCCATACTGTAGTAGTGAGTGTACGATAGCATAGTAAACTCTTTGGAGTACATGATCCAAAACACCACATCAAACAAAACCTTACACATACCTTTTTTGGTGAAAAGAATTTTGATTACTTTGCAAGTTTTTCAATCTGCTTTTATAATTTATAATATAATAATTTTTATAAGTCTTCATTATTATTTACAGTTCATACTTTGTATAAAAAAGCTATTCATGAATGAACAATGGAGGTGGATAGATCTGAAATAGACATCATTCAGACATGTTTTATTTGATTGCATGCCATAAATAATTTATTTTTCTTATAATTTAAAATAAAACATCAACGGAGAGAAGCATGCTAAGCGTATCCCTTAAGGACCTAAAAACAAATGTTTGGATAAGGGAAAATACCGAGGTAACAGATGCGGCTATGCCACTAGAAGGTGGTAGGTCTGCACTGGATGAGAGTCGCGTCCAACAGACAATCGTGGAAATCCAAAAGGGAGGCCTTTGTTTAATTTAATACTGGACACAAGAAGAAGGTTCAAAGTAAGTAAAATAACTAACTAACTAACTAACTAACCATCACACCGCTTCTCCGCAGGGGTAGGCAGAGAGAATAGAGCGCCACACCACTCTGTCCTTGCAAACATTCTTCGCCTCTTCCACGTTCATGCATCTCCTCATACATACCCGCCGATTGTTACGACTCCTAACCTGACCACTTTCAAGTATTTGGCATACCTGATCGTGCCATATTTTTCTCTGCTTCTTCTTCTGCTCTTTCTCCTCTGCTTCTTTTCCCACTAACATTCGCCTCATAAATTTGTTTTACCGTTCTTTCCTCACTCATTCGTTCTACATGTCCAAACCATCTCAACACACCTTTCTTAATTTTATCGATAATGCTTATCTCAGCTTTGCATTCCTTCCTTATTTCACTATTCGCACATCTATCATACATCGTTTTGTCGCACATTCTTCTGAGAGATCGCATTTCGACTGCATTCAGTCTACTTTCATCCTTCTTTTGCCAACTCCATGTTTCACTTCCATACATTAGAGTTGGAACCAGGACTCCGTTGTGCACTTCCAGTTTAGCTTCCGCTGATAGGTTTTTATTTGCTATAACTGATTTCAGTGCACCATTCATTTTGTTCCCAGCATGTAAGTAAAATAAAGTGTAGAAAATGTGCCATAGGCACGGGAAAACCCAGTGAGGGCACAATATTATACATTATAACTTGCGATTATGTCTATGATGCAAAATAATATGTGGAAGAATGATGTGATAGGGTTATCTTGATATGTAGTGATGTTTCAAGCATTGAGATGGTGAAATTTTCCTATGAAGAGATAATACATTCCATGGTTTGGCCGTGTTCAGAGTACAGGAATGGGTGAAGAATGATGTGTTATATGAAGAAATGCAAATTACTCTCCCCTAAGAAGAACCAAGTGATAAAACCATGATCTGTACGGTACATAAAGTTTGTAAAAATTATATTTTGAACTCATTATTAGCGGGTATTGTAATATGAGGGACACCATGTTCCATAGTGATTGTGTAAGGAACAAATTTATGACGTTTCACGAATACGCACTTAATTTTTGAAGAGCAGTGTTTTTCCAATGAATTGCAGTTACAAATATCACTTGAATTTTCATTCAAAGATTCGGTATTTGACTTTTGATCGCGTAGTTTAACTTCATTCTTGACATCGAAGTCTTCTATATCAACGATATTGTGCAAATTGGATTCGCTTTTGAGGTTTTTTGTCTTGTTAAACTGTTTGATATCTTTCAATGTGAATGTGTCATCATCTTTGGTTAAATCAATGATTTCGTTGCAAAATAGGCTATCGTTAGAAGCAATTGATGAAGTATTCGATGCTGGTGTTGCTAAAATGTCATCAGCTATAGTTACGCGTTGGTTTTTAATGGACGTCAAGTCATTTTTCGAGTTTGTATTATTATTTGGACATGGAGAGATGATTTCAATACTGCTGTCAATCACTCTTTTACTATAAAAGTCTTGGTGAACTGTAGCTGGTGTTAGAAGAGGTAATTGTAGCGAATTAATGGACGTCAAGTCATTTTTTGACTTTGTATTATCATTTGGACATGGAGACATGATTTGAATACTGCTGTCAACCAGTTTTTTACTGTAATGGTCTTGGTGAACCTTAGCTGGTGTTAAAAGAGGTAATTGTTTGGAATAAGCCGTATTGTACTCAGCATTTCTAGAACTTCCTCCCAGGTCCAAGTAATGTTTCAGAACGGGTATTTTTTTAACTCTTCCATAACTATTGTAACTTACATAAGTTTTTTCTTCTTTTTTCATATTAGTATTAGAGTTGTCTAATAATTTTAAGTTTGTGCGATTTTCAGTATTTTTAAATCCAAAGTTCTGTCGCTTTAAAATTACAAATTTCTTTGTTTCTGCTTGCGCCATATTCTAAAACAAGAGCATAAACTTGTGTAAATATATACAAACACACACACACACATATATATATATATATATATATATACAAACACATATATATATATATATATATATTTATGTAACTAAGAAATATAGATGTTCAAATAATAGACAAAATGATGAATGATACACAACCTTCATTTATTTCTTTTAAATATGCTTCTTATACCTATTTATTACACCTGTTTATTGTTTTTAGATTTTGCCATGTATTAGTTTTGGTTATTTAAAAAATGTCCACCTCCGTAGTGTAATGGTCAGCACGCTCGGCTACCGTTCTGGAGGTCCTGGGTTCGATTCCCAAGGGGGGTAAAATAAATATTAGTGATTTTTTCACTGTAATATTTATTCAATATTACCATGGACTGGTACCTGAAGCGGAGGGCTGATCACCTTTCCTTCATGTGTAAACGATCAAGATAACACTGCGTTAATATGACACAGTGCCCTATGCACCATTGGGGTGCGGATAAGGGCTTTATTATTATTATTTAAAAAAATATATATTGTAACTTTATTATTTGTGTTCCAGTCTTGTTAACCTTAATCCCATGTCCCAAAATAAGAAATAGAAAGTACTCATCGGGAATATTATATGTACGAGTATATATGACTTATGTATGTAATCTGTTTTGACAAAATAAATAAATAAACCTTTTAAGAGACCACTTGAGCCAGCCAATGACCGGTGTAATGAAGAAAGAAAATGTAAGCAAATTTATCAGGTAAATGTAGATGGAAATAAGAGCGAAGGAAGACCGAGGAAAACTTGACATTATCAAGTATTTCGAATACTCGAGCGTGGTCAGGTCAGGAGTCGGATTAATCGGCGGGTATGTATGAGGAGATGCATGAATGTGGAAGAGGCGAGGATTGTTGTGCAAAAGACAGATTGGTATGGTGGTCTGTTCTCACTGCCTACCCTGCCTATGTTGAGTGGAAATACGATGACTGACCATTTTCTGTAAATGTCTTTGCACTGTTCCGTGTCTGTCTGCTGTGCTGGTCGGGGTTGAGGGCGTCTGTGTACCGGCCAACGTCGAGTCGTAATCGGATCTAGCTGACTAATTTAACTAAACACTAATCCCTTTCACTGCCTACACTGGGGAACTTCTAGAAAATTTGGTGATGGACTTACAGCCTTGTATTATTTAGATTGGCAGTGACAGGTATATTGAAAGCTTTTAAATGTAAATTCACAGTAAAATCGGGATACAATTTTATGTTGTTTCACATTTCCAATAAATTTCGCAACTTAGTTAAAAAAAATTGCTTAGCAAGAGCAGATCTGTCAGGAAGCCTAGATGCTTCTGTATCAGATCTGGGCATGCGGTGGGACAGCTTTCAATCCTACCCCTGCGTGAAGCGGCGTGATGGATATGTAGTTAGCTAGTAAGTTTACCTTATTTTCCAGACGTCAGAAGATGAGGGCTTTGTTATAATTATTAATTTATTTCTTTAACTACATATATTCCTGTCATCAAATATATTATTAAAATTCAAAGGCCGTTTGTAAGAATAAATTATTGCGCAACTGATTGAAAATAAAAGCTGCTCAGTTTTTTTAGAAACAAAAGCGTACTAATTTTTAAGTCATGGAATGAAAATGAGAACGTTGCAGATTTGAAATTAATTGATTCCTTTTAAAAGTACCTATTTTTCAAACTTACTCGTTAATTATTATTTTTTGACATCTCATCAAAGATGAAGAAGAATATGGAAGTCTGGGCATTTACGGGGCTGGCGACCGTCATAGGCTAGTTAAAGTGACATTCACCAATTCTACTCATTATTGACAACCACACTACTCAAATTCTTGGAAGTTCTTTATTTATGAACCAATTTTGAAACTTTGTTCTTGAGTCACTAGAACTTCACTAGGGACATCTATTGGTGAGATGAAAAGAAGCTTTTTATTGAGCAGAAACTCTTTTAATTAGTGTGTGAGGTCCGAATCTTGGATTATAATCACATACATGAGAAACGCCAGAAAATACCATTTTAATTTTTATTATTTTAGCTTATAATTTGACCAGACACACTCACACCTACTAGCAGTGTTTCATATTATCTTAATTAGACGAAACGCGTCACATATTAACACATATACATATGTAAATAAAAGTAGAATACAATCCAATAACCGTGTTTAATTTTGGATATATTACCCAACAATTCAATATAGAATTCTACCAAATGTCTGCAGTTACAATAAATAAATAAAAAATCAGATTCAAATAAGACTCGAAACCGGGAAAAGAAAAATATATTTGTGCCCAAAGATTAAAACACGCTTAAATTTATATTGTTAATAAAATGGATGTGTATAAAAATACAGGCGGATGTCAAAATTGTGGAATAAATTGACTCGGTTTTATGAGTTACAGTTAAAAAGTTCCGTTTACTCGAAGAAGCTCGCACTAAACTTTTCGAGTTATTTAAATGGAATTTTTCCAACACATTGCTAGGAGGCGTTTATATAATACCATCCCAGCTGAGATAAAAGTCGGCAAGTCCGAAATTGGCGGCATCGAAGAGGTATTATTACTTTTTATTTGTATTTGTATATATTTAAAAAAATTCATTAACTGATTCGGCAGTCACTTTTTTAATAATAATTTAATATTTTTTTGAATAATATCTATCCATTTTTAATTTCAGTTTTACTTAGTAAATACTTCTATGTATTTCCTAAAATCTATTGTGACACGTGTTTCGATGTGTTCTGCATCATTGCAAGGATGAATATATTTATTGATAATGAAACCATATAAAAGGTTGATGAAATGAAATATTTGGGCATAATACTAGATTCAAAATTGACATTAAATGCAAATTTTGAACACGTTAATAAAAAAATATCAAAAAAATATTTTTCCTTAGTAGATTAAGGAATAAATTAAATAAAGATACTGCAGAACTAATTTACAAAACAATCATTCTTCCACATATAGATTACTACTCAACAATATTATTTTTAGCAAACGAAGGAAATTTAAATAAACTAGAAATTATACAAAATAAAGCGATGAGAATAGTTCTTAAGAAAAATAAATATAGCAATGTAAAAAAAATGAGAGATGAACTAAAATGGTTATCTGTAAGAAGAAGACTTAAATTTAATATGTTGATATTTATACATAAATTTTTTCACGATAAATTACCAAAATATTTTAAGGATAAAGTTGTCTTAAACAAAAATTGTCATGAATATGCTACTAGACAAAAGGATAAAATAAGACTACCATTATTGAAAAGAGCTGAGTCGCAAAATTGCTTGATGTATAAGGGTTTAAAAATGTATGATGAGATGCCTGAATGTATGAAGAATGAAAAGTGTCTGAAAGAATTTAAAAATAAATGTCTAAATTACTGTAAGGAAATGTAAATATATAAAGATGATGTAAATGTATGTAATAGTTTATATTAGTTTTAATATAAGCTAACTTAAGAAATAAATAAATAAAAAAATTATCAAACACCGTATGTGAAGCTAATTCTAAATTTCAGAGTTGTGTCCTTGGGACGTTGAAGGATAAAGAGAGGGTAGGAGCTGTTCCTTATTTTTCATCAGTGAAAACATAGATAATTGGGGGGAGGCTTTAGTCATTGTTATATTGTTAAGTACGGGTTTATTAATAGTTAAATTTTTATGCATTTCTGAAAAATGACTTCGTATTAATAATTTTAAGGATTTCTATCATCATCCTTCAAAGATGCAAAGACAAAACATTAAAATTTAGACTTACCTTCACATACGGTGTTTGAAAATGACGCGGAACGCATCGAAACGCATTTTAATAAATTTTAGGAAATAGGGTATTAACCAAGTAAAACATAATTAAAAAAAGCTTTTATAAACAAATAAAAATGGTCTTTGCAAAATAATAAATGAGCCTTATAAATCCAACATAGATGGCTGTTGTGAACTCATATGTACTGTGTCACGAGATTGATCATATATCTAGGAGTTCCAAAAATTTGAGTAATGTGGCAACAATGACAATGACAATTTAAGCAACATTCACCATTCTATCCATGTTTGTCAATCATGAATATAATGGGGAATGTTGCACATATGTAAAGTGATCACTTTACCGGGCTTTAGGTTAATCCTTTTCATATCCATGTTAAGATGTCCAAATGAAAAATACCTTAGTTAGACCTGCGACTTATCGTTAAGTGAAATTTTGTCAAAATATCGAACCTATAAGTTAATAATACCCTTATCCGCACCCCAATGGTGCATAGGGCACTGCTTCATATAAATGCAGTGTTATCTTAATCGTTTTACACATGAAGGAAAGGTGATCAGCCCTCCGCTTCAAGTACCAGTCCAGGGTAATATTGAATAAATATTATAGTGAAAAAATCACTTGTATTTATTTGACCCCCCTGGGAATCGAACCCGGGACCTCCAGAACGGTAGCGAGCGTGCTGACCATTACACTACGGAGGCGGACAAAATATTTTTAATAACATAAAATATTTTTATTTTTATTTTACTTGCATACTTTTGCCAGGACACGAATACTTGAAAGAGCTTGAAAAATAGCAATAAAAACTTAAATTGTATCAATTCGTAACAATGTGTCTTGTCTTGTTTTAGATTTTTTCCTCCACTTTTTTATATTTACAAATAATAAAATGGAGGTAACTCATTTCTTTAAAATCTAAAGGTACCAGAAACATAGCAGTGACGAGATTTTATTTTTTCACGGACAAAAAAAATACAAAGCATCGATTACATACGAAAGTTTGCGTTTAAACATCGCCATGTTGGAAAATCAAAGGTGCCAAAAAAATACTATTACATTTGAAAAAAATATCTGATCCCTTTTGATTGTGACTGCAAATCAACACAAAAAACAAAGCCACTTGAGATCTACCTAAGCTCCTTTGCCTAGCCGTCAAAATATTTTGAATATTGTTAAGTAGATAGTGTTTTAGTATTAATCAGTCTTGATAAAGAAGCGGTTAGCTTCGAAACTGGTAGACATTATAATTAAGTTATAATAAAATATTCATAGTGATTTTAAAACAAAGTTACGTTTGAATTATAAAATGGAAAATCACAAAGTTAGTGCTTCAAATATAAATTATAAAAAATTTATATTTGTTTATGGATTTTAATTTGTAGAAGTCCATTTTAATTTTTATATTAAATGTTCAAATCAATCTGATTTTTTGAGTCATGAATGTACAAACATTCGTTTGAAAATGCCAAAAAAGGTTTTGTTTAGGTCTAGTTTAAAATATTAAAGAAATTTAGTTAAGAAATCTAGTTTTAAATACAATAGAGGTTTAGATAAGGTTTCGTTTTACACATTAAAAAGGTTTAGTTAAAATCTTGATTTATATGGCAATGAGGTTTATTTTAGGTCTAGTTTTAAATGTCAAAGAGCTTTTGATCAATAATAATAAAACACTTACCCGCACTCCAATGGCGCATAGGGCATCGCGGCGTCATATAAACGTGTTATCTTGATCGTTTACACATGAAGCCCTTCGCTTCCGGTACCAGTCCAGGATAATATTGAATAAATATTACAGTGAAAAAATCACTTTGATTTATTTGACCCCCCCCTGGGAATTGAACCAGGGACCTCCGGAACGGAAGCCAAACGTGCTGACCATTATCTGCTTTAGATTTATTTATTTATTTAAAACCCTTATCCGCACCCCAATGGTGCATAGGGCACTGTGTCATATAAACGCAGTGTTATCTTGATCGTTTACACATGAAGGAAAGGTGATCAGCCCTCCGCTTCAGGTACCAGTCCAGGGTAATATTGAATAAATATTACAGTGAAAAAATCACTAATATTTATTTTACCCCCCTTGGGAATCGAACCCGGGACCTCCAGAACGGTAGCCGAGCGTGCTGACCATCACACTACGGAGGCGGACTTGCTTTAGATTAGGTCTAGTTTAAAATATAATGAAGTTTAGTTTATGTCGAGTTATAGATATTAAAATAGGTTTAGTTAACGTCTAGTCGTTGGCCAAACCTTTTAGGACTGAAACAAGAGGTTCGTAGTTTCATTTTGCATCACGGATGACATTAGTTTTGTGCCACCGGGTATATATAGCCTGCGGAACACGGTGGCACAGCGCATAATGTACCTAAAGTGGAACAAATTTCGTAGAAAGTTTTCTAAAAGTATGTAATATGAAGTGGAGTTGTACGGTTCTGAATCGTGTGCCTAGAATGTCACTCTACATACACAAGTAACATATATAGAGTATTGTTTCGATATTCGTACAGAGTTGTTCCGTACTGAAGTTATCAATAACCTTCCTACATATTTAAAACAAAAAAAAACATTACACAGCTAAAAAATATATTTAAAAAATTATAGTATATGAAGAAAAAATAATTATAATAAAAATACATTATGTTACCAAAAAATATGAACAATAAATAATAAGTTCAACGGATGTTAGAGGTCAAAATAAAATATGGAACAAAGGCAAAATAAAGGAATGGGTAAATGATCAAAAGTTAATTTTATGAAAATTGGAAAAATTTTATATTCTTAATTTTTCTCTCTTTTTTGTGTGTATATTAGGTTAAAATCGTTAAAAACAATAACAAATGTATTAAAAAAGAACTCCACCGACAAGGACACACAAGGTGGCTTGGTGGGTCTCTGCATTTTTTTTGAATATGTGTAAAACTGTGATTTAAATAAATGAATACAATTTATGTTAATAATAATAATAATAACTTAGTGTAAGTCCCTCTCCAAGCACAAGAGCCTACTGTCTTTATTAAAAAGAAATGCGTTATAAATTTAAAGATTACTGCGTAGTGTTAATTAAATGAATAATAAAAAAAATCTTAATGAACTCACTTATTGAAAAAGGGTTTCTTTTCGAAACATAGTGCTTGAATTCACTAGAATTTCACTAGAGACATCTATGGTAAGATGAAAGAAGCTTTTTGTAGAATCGGTGAATGTTGCACGTGTGTAAAACGATCACTTAAACCAGTCTATGAGGGTCGTAAGCCCCGTTAATGTCCAGACCCCCATATTCTTCTTCATCTATGTTAAGATGTAAAAAAAATATAAAAAAAATAAATCCTAATTGAAGATAACCTAGATTTGTGTACAAGTATTTGGACACACTTAAAATGCTGTAAATAAACTAACTGGTCAAATTATAAGCTTAAATATAAAAAAATAGATTTTCCAGCGCTTCTCATGTCACTCACTCCTTTCAAGAACGTCATAAATCAAAAAACTAGATTTTTCAGAGAATGTTTTTAAAGTTTGAAAATATAATACAATGTAGTAAAAATAAATATCAAGCCTCTTATTGAACTTTTTACCGTGCAACAGATCTTTTTAGGTAAAACCTGAAGGTTTTTTCTCCATTTGAAAAATATTTAGTATATTTAAAAAAATAATTAAACAATACATTTTCTTCAAAAAGCAAAAACGACACTTTCTGCCCTGTAGCGGGTAAATATTAAGTTAAAAATATGCCACCTTTGCTGGGATATAGTACATTTTCTGGGCATTCCGAAAACATGCACAACTGAAATTTGTCGATTTTTGATTTATGACGTTCTTGAAATGAGTGAGCTATGTATGTGATTATAATCCAGGATTCGGACCTCACATACAAATGAAAAGAGTTTCTTTCATCTCACCATAGGGTGTCTTTTAATTTGCTGTCGAGAAATGATTTCTTTAGGCTTTCTTTGAGGGAAAAAGAAAACATGGATTATCTAAGGCATCTAAGAAATTTCAAAATTGTTTGAAATAATGCAAGAACCTTCGCGTTTCCGCTTCCGCTGGCGGCGGCCTCCACCTTTGTCCTTTTCCTGTTTCCTGTTTATGACGGA
This sequence comes from Brachycentrus maculatus, assembly GCF_059751285.1. Taxonomy (NCBI): domain Eukaryota; kingdom Metazoa; phylum Arthropoda; class Insecta; order Trichoptera; family Brachycentridae; genus Brachycentrus; species Brachycentrus maculatus. Next base: position 91,031 of record NW_028281386.1, on the reverse strand, counting down.
TTTTATGGCGCGAAATGCAGAACGCTGTCGGGGACCGCCAAGACACAAACGTGGTAAGTGCCATCTTTAGAGATAATAACGAAGGCTTATAATTTCATTAATTGATTCGGCAGTCACTTTGTGGTAATATCTTTCCATTTTTTGACATCTTAACAAAGATGAAGAAGAATATGGATTTTTAATTAATTCCACTATCAACAATTTCTCTGAAAACGAAACAACGATTTAGCTATTTGGATAAGTGCTTTAAATAAATTCAAAAGAAAAAAGTACCTTACACCTAAATTAGACGAAATTCAAATGTAGGCAAATGAACCTACTTTAAAAAAAAAAGTTTTACTAAGTAAAAACCACTGTTTCTTAAAATCTACTGTTACACGTGTTTCGATGCATTCTGCATCATTTTCAAACACCGTAGATTTTAAGAAATAGTGGTATTTACTAAGTAAAACGTTAGTTAAAAATGGATAGATTTTATCACAAAGTGACTGCCGAATCAATTGATGAAAGCATATGGATAACGACCGTCATGGGCTTGGTTAAGTAATCACTTTACATGGTGTAATATTGAACAAGCGACCCATGGTTGACAACCACACTACTTTTTTTTTTTTAAACTCCTAGATATACTGATCAAACTCATAACACAGTATGTAAGGGTTCTCAAGAGCCATCTTTGTTGGAATGAGGAAAGCTTTTTTACCAAGCAGAGACTCTTTTCATTTCTATGCAAGGTCCAAATCCTGAATTATATTGATTAATTTAGAAACGCCTGAAAGCATTATTTTCAATTTATTTTGTTTTATAATTTGACCACTTAATTTATAATATTTACAACATTTTTCATTCATTCAAACTCTTATCCACGCTCTATCGGTGCATCATATAAACGCAGTGTTGTCTTGATCGTGGCACTATTCCTACAATATTTAATATAGAATACTAAATATTTGATACTTAATTTTTTCAACCATTATCTGCACCCTAATGGTGCATAGGGCACTGTATCATACAAACGCAGTGTTATCTTGATCGTTAACATATGAAAGAAAGGTGATCAGCCCCCCATTTCAGGTACCAACCCAGGGTAATATTGAATAAATACTAGTGTGAAAAAATCACTTATATTTATTGACCCCCTTGGGAATCGAACCTGGGACCTCCAGAACGGTAGCCGAGCGTGCTGACCATTACACTATGGAGGCGGACAACATTTTCAGTGGGCCTTAATATTTTTGCACAAATCTGACTTGTCTCCAGTAGTCACTTAGCCTATGACGATCGTAAGCCCTGTAAATGCCCAGACCTCCACATTATTCTTCAGTTAGTTCGTTTTAGTTAGTTAGTTGATATCTCAACATAGATAAAGAACAATATGTAATTCTGTTCATTTTAAGAGGTAGTGATTTGTCATAGGCTGGTTTAAGTAATTACTTTTTTTTGAGGTCAAGGGATCTTGCATCCATTATGTCGCCACGACCATATTAGGTCTATTGTGACCTCCCTCTGTATCACAGCTCACAGCCAAGACCTACGTGAGTCATTTAACTCACGACCTGTCTTGGTGGTAGGAGCTTCACCTTCTCGGAGTCCAGTAGTGGTCCTCTAAGGATGTGACTTCGTTTGTGAGCGAGTGCGTCACAATTGCAGAGAATGTGGATTGGCGTTTCGTGTGATTATACACGTGACCTTATAACTAACTAACTAACTAACCATCACGCCGCTTCCCCGCAGCGGTAGGCAGAGAGAATAGAGCGCCACACCACTCATGCATCTCCTCATACATACGTTACGTTACGTTACATATTGTTACGACTCCTAACCTGACCACTTTCACACGTGACCTCATACACGTGCAAAACGAACGAAACTTTTGTGGGATAAAATTGTGTCTAAATGTCTTTTTTGACCGAAATGACACTTGCGTCCTTTGTAGTTTCCCGTTCACATTTTACAACCAAAACTTTTTTATTTCCTCGTATTAGAACTTAATATATTAACTGAATTATGGAACCTTTATTCTAACTTTGGCTGGAATGACGCAGTAAAATTATAATTGGTTGTATTTTACGACATTTAGCCTCCGTAAGGCAGTGATTAGCGCTGTTTGTCATCCGAACTTGTTCTGGAAGGTTCGGACACTCTTTGGGAAAATATAGGTGCTTATTTTTTTTTATTATCATTTAATTTTTTATAAGCTTATTATCTCAACATAAACGAGGAAGAATATGCAAGTCTGGGTATTTACAGGGCTTACTACCGTCATTGGCTGGCTCAAGTGATCACTTCATTAGTGTAGCATTCACCAATTCTACCCATTATTGACAACCACACTACTAAAATTCTTGGAAGTTCTATATATATATATATATATATATATATATATATATATATATATATATATATATATATATATATATATATATATATATATATATATATATATATATATATATATATATATATATATATATATATATATATATATATATATATATATATATATATATATATATATATATATATATATATACATATATATATATATATATATATATATATATATATATATATATATATATATATATATATATATATATATATATATATATATATATATATATATATATATATATATAATATATATATATATATGAACCAATTTTGAAACGTTGTTCTTGAATCACTAGAACATCATTAGAGACATCTATTGGTGAGATAAAAAGAAATTTTTATTCTCGAAACTTCTTGATATTATATTGATCAAACTCGAAACACAGTTAAAGTGATCACTTGACATACAGCTCACTCCTTTCAAGAACGTCATAAATCAAAAATCGTCAATTTTCAGTTGTGCATGTTTTCAAAATGCTCAGAAAATGTACCATATCCCAGCAAAAGAGGCATATTTTGTACTTGATATTTACCCGCTACAGGGCAGAAAGTGTTGTTTTTGCATTTTGAAGAAAAGGTATCGTTTAATTATTTTCTTAAATATACTTAATATTTTTTAAATGGAGATAAAACCTTCAGGTTTTACCTTAAAAGATCTGTTGCACAGTAAAAAGTTCAATAAGTGGCTTGATATTTATTTTTAATACATTGTGTTATATTTTTAAACTTTAAAAACGTTCTCCTGAAAAATCAAGTTTTTTAATTTATGACGTTCTTGAAAGGAGTGAGCGATACATGTAACATTCACCAATTATAATAAAAGAGTTTCTTATCATATTATTGATGATGGATTATATGAAAAATAACTCCTGTAATTGGAGATAATCCAGATTTGTGTACAAGTATTTGGACACACTCAAAATGCTGTAAATAAATAAACTGGTCAAATTTTAAGCTATAATATAAAAATAGGATTTTCCAGCGTTTCTCATGTCGCTCATTCCTTTCAAGAACGTCGTAAATCAAAAAACTTGATTTCTCAGGAGAACGTTTTTAATGTTTAAAAATATAACACAATATATAAAAAATAAATATGAAGCCACTTATTGAACATTTTACTATGCAACAGAACTTTTTAGGTAAAACCTGAAGGTTCTTTCTACATTTGAAAAATATTTAATATATTTAAAAAAATAATTAAAATATACCTTTTCTTCAAAACGTAAAAACAACACTTTCGGCCCTGTAGCGGGTAAATATTAAGTTAAAAATATGCCTCTTTTTCAGGGATATAGTACATTTTATGGGCATTCCGAAAACATATACAACTGAAAATTAGCGATTTTTGATTTATGACGTTCTTGAAAGGAGTGAGCGATGTATGTGATTATAATCCAGGATTCGCACCTCACGTACTAATGAAAAACCTTTTTGCTCAATAAAAAGTTTCTTTCATTTCACCACAGGGTGAGATGCCAAAAATAATAAGAAAATTAATTCCTATAATTGGAGATACCTAATCCAGATTTGTGAACAAATATTTGGACACACTCAAAATGAAGAAGAATTTTTGTTAAAAAAAAATTTGTTAAATCAATTTAAAGTGGTGGCTCAGAGCGCGTTTTCTTGCTGTATACAATAAAAATTTGTATCTCTGTATCAGAGGGATGTCGGCGCTTCGAGATTATTGCAATTTTCCTGTATTAGGGATGGAAAATCCCCGCGATGTGGAATTACATTGAATATTCGTTTGGGAGGAAGTTACGCAGACAAACAAGATGGCGGGATTGGAAAAGGCGCGAAATCCACCGGAAGAGGCGGTTTTAAGGAGGAGTCTGCTGTTTTACGTAAAATGTGTGGTTTATCATAAAAACCTGCGCCATTTTCCAGTTCAGAAAATGTGCACAGCAGGCCGGGTAATGTAATAATGCGAGGCGTTCCAGATAAATCAAAATAAAGACGGTGTTAGGAACTCTAAACAAGGTTCCTATATTTATCGTTCATCAAAATTGGTCGACGATGAATATGGGAATTTCGATGTTCTACTCGACATTGTCAGCACTGCGATCGCGTACATAGTCCGCGATCACACATGATTTGAAAATGCCCGGAAAATGTACTATATCCCAGCAAAAGCGGCATATTTTTAACGTCATATTTACCCGCTACAGGGTCGAAAGTGTTGTTTTTGCAATTTGAAGAAACGGTATTGTTTAATTATTTGTTTATAAATACTAACTATTTTTAAAATGGAGAAAAAACATTCAGGTTTTATATAAAAAGATATGTTGCACTGTTAAAAGTTCAATAGGCTGCTTGATGTTTATTTTTAATAAATTTTATTATACTTTAAACTTTAAAAACGATCTCCTGAAAAATTGGTTTTTTGATTTGTGACGTTGTTGAAACGAGTGAGCGATAAGTGGAATTTTGCTAACGGAATGTTACAATAACCTATTTTTTTTTGTTACCCATTATTGTTAATGCATTAATGTAACATATAAACTAAATATATATATATATATATATATATATATATATATATATATATATATATATATATATATATATATATATATATATATATATATATATATATATATATATATATATATATATATATATATATATATATATATATATATATATATATATATATATATATATATATATATATATATATATATATATATATATATATATATATATATATATATATATATATATATATATATGTTACAGCCTCCGTAGTGTAATGGTCAGCACGCTCGGCTACCGTTCTGGATGTTCCGGGTTCGATTCCCAAGGGGGATAAAATAAATATAAGTGATTTTTTCACTGTAATATTAATTCAATATTACCATGGACTGGTACCTGAAGCGGAGAGCTGATCACCTTTCCTTCATGTGTAAACGATCAAGATAACACTACGTTTATATGACACAGTGCCCTATGCACCATTGGGGTGCGGATAAGGGTTCTAGTATTTATTATTATTATATATTAACCATAGTTATCTGGAATATAAACAAATGATAAAATGTCGATTCGCGAACCACAATTTGAGAACCATTCACAGAGGGGCATAATTTCCTTTCATTCTCCCTCTCCTCTAAGTATTCCCTTGTTTTTCACACTTCTTCTCTCATTTCCTCCGCTTTATTACATTTTCATATCCGCCCGCCGAGAGCGGAGAATTCCCCGTATTGTGAAAAGAAATTTGGAAAAGAAATAAATTTAATTTAATTAGAAAATTGAAAATCATTCGAGCGCTCAAAGCTCTGCTTAAATATTGAACAAACACAGAGGGATGGTCGGAATCGCATCCCTTAAGTATCAACCCCATATTTTCTTCCTGATATATATATATATATATATATATATATATATATATATATATATATATATATATATATATATATATATATGTATATTTTACAACCATCAAAGTGCTGTTATTTACAATTTTTCTCATGCACTACCTATGGTTCCTCCTCTTTTTCCTTTCCCATATAGCAGTTATCTCTGCTCACCTCGTCTGTAAAGTACTGTGGTTATTAAATGGGTTAATAATATCCAAATAATTCATAAACAGTTTGAACTTTGACCAAGTTACACGGAGTAGAACATCTTATTATAAATTTAATAACGAGCTTCTGATTACTTCCACATATTGTGGAGAGTTATGCCTCACTGCATACCCATTAGTGCAGCGCGCATTACTTACTGGTTACCACACACACGTCTACGGGGTCGCTCGACCATTCATGGCTTAAGGGGTGAGCCATCTTCCTCGTAATTTTAATTATTTCAGCTGTCACATTGTGGTAAAATTTATCCATTTAAAAAATTTATATTACTGCATTCCATGTAATTTAAATACGGTGTATGAAATGATGCAAAATGCGTCGAAATAAGTGCAACAATAGAATTTTAGAAATATTGGAATATGACAAGTAAAATTTAAATTAAAAAATTACAACATTTTAGGTTTGTCCAAATCCTTGTTCACAAATCTGGGTTTCTTCACATAGAAGTTATTCTTACAATGACCCGCCTGCGACAGGTCATTAGCACTGTAAATACCCAGAAAATTCCTAAAACTCGGAAAATAATCTTCAAGGAATTCATTGAGCATCAATTTTAATTTATATTTGAATATAATTTAAATTTTAAGCACTAACTTTGTGATTTTCTATTTTATAATTAAAATGTAATTTTGTTTTAAAATCACTACAAATGAATTTTCTCATTGTTTTTCTTAACAATGTCGAGGATTGCTGTTGTTATTATAACGAAGTCGTAAACAGGAGAAAGTGACCAACTACCAAAACGTAAAATGTTCAGGAGTGCCATTTAAGTCACTTTTGCTTGGCAAGAAAATAAACATCAATGCAGTTAGTAATTTTTAACAAATCATTATATTATACTAAGTTAAAAATCCTTTGGGATTTTTTTCATGGCAATATTAAGCTAGTAAGATGTCAAATAGTCAATGATCACGTTTTTGTTAAAATGCACTTGGTCACTTACTCCTGTATGACTATGATATGTTGTTAATATCACTTCCCTCTTAATACTAAGTTAAGTTTTAATTATTTCCATATCTTTGTAAACTAAACATGCTCCGTAATTTTTTTCATGGCAATATTAAGCTAGTAAGATGTCAAATAGTCAATGATCACGTTTTTGTTAAAATGCACTTGGTCACTTACTCCTGTATGACTATGATATGTTGTTAATATCACTTCCCTCTTAATACTAAGTTAAGTTTTAATTATTTCCATATCTTTGTAAACTAAACATGCTCCGTAATTTTTTTCATGGCAATATTAAGCTAGTAAGATGTCAAATAGTCAATGATCACGTTTTTGTTAAAATGCACTTGGTCACTTACTCCTGTATGACTATGATATGTTGTTAATATCACTTCCCTCTTAATACTAAGTTAAGTTTTAATTATTTCCATATCTTTGTAAACTAAACATGCTCCGTAATTTTTTTCATGGCAATATTAAGCTAGTAAGATGTCAAATAGTCAATGATCACGTTTTTGTTAAAATGCACTTGGTCACTTACTCCTGTATGACTATGATATGTTGTTAATATCACTTCCCTCTTAATACTAAGTTAAGTTTTAATTATTTCCATATCTTTGTAAACTAAACATGCTCCGTAATTTTTTTCATGGCAATATTAAGCTAGTAAGATGTCAAATAGTCAATGATCACGTTTTTGTTAAAATGCACTTGGTCACTTACTCCTGTATGACTATGATATGTTGTTAATATCACTTCCCTCTTAATACTAAGTTAAGTTTTAATTATTTCCATATCTTTGTAAACTAAACATGCTCCGTAATTTTTTTCATGGCAATATTAAGCTAGTAAGATGTCAAATAGTCAATGATCACGTTTTTGTTAAAATGCACTTGGTCACTTACTCCTGTATGACTATGATATGTTGTTAATATCACTTCCCTCTTAATACTAAGTTAAGTTTTAATTATTTCCATATCTTTGTAAACTAAACATGCTCCGTAATTTTTTTCATGGCAATATTAAGCTAGTAAGATGTCAAATAGTCAATGATCACGTTTTTGTTAAAATGCACTTGGTCACTTACTCCTGTATGACTATGATATGTTGTTAATATCACTTCCCTCTTAATACTAAGTTAAGTTTTAATTATTTCCATATCTTTGTAAACTAAACATGCTCCGTAATTAGAGTCTCACCCTTAGGGTGACGATGAAATATTGTCTAGAAATTTACTGAAATATTGACATAATTTAATAATTTTGCTAAGAACTCGTTATAATTCCTTGGTGCGAAGTAGACTTTAGAGTGGCTGCATGATTTGGGGACATCATGAGCTTAAGTACTTTTTTATGGTAGAGAAAGTCCAAAAGAAGTTTCTGAGGTATCTCTACATGAGAGAGTACGGCTATTATCCTTGGCTCTACCCGACTGAGTTTCTCCAGGGTATGCTTGGCTACAATAGTTTAGAGACTAGAAGGAATGCGTATTTGATTACGCATTTTGAACATTGGATATTGATCTGTTCCATGTATCCGAAGGAGTTTTCCGAAGTGGGATTCTTCTACATCTTTAAGTCTTCTTGCTTATTTTTAATACATACGCCTTGAATATAATTTGTTATGTACATATTTTTTTGTTGTTGAATAAAATTTAAATTAAAATAACATAAAAACAGGATTATTTATTAGATTTAAGTTTTGTACTGACATTTCTTGGTGGAACTCGATTTTATAGGATAAAATAACAACTATCTAGTGTTTTTCCACATGATGTATATATATCGTAGTCGTACAGGAGAAAATGACCAACTAACAAAACGCAAAATGTTCAGGAGGGCCATTTAAGTCACTTTCGCTTGGCAAAAAAATAAACATCAATGCAGTTAGTCATTTTTAACAAGTCAATATATTACTTCCTTAAAAATCCTTTGGGATTTTGTTCAGGGCAATATTCAGCTAGTAAAATGTCAAATAGTCAATGATCACGTTTTTAAAAAATGCACTTGGTCACTTTCTCCTGTATGACTTCTTCATCTTCATCTTCTTGCTCAATGCTGAGCGTCGTGGTCTTCTGGAATGTCAGGCACTTGTCGCACAAGTCCTCTCCATTCTTCCCGGTCCTGGGCCAACTTGATGGCAGCGTTTAGCGAGGATCCGGTTAATTCCTTTATTTGGTCTGTCCATCTTGTTGGAGACCGTCCTCTTGCCCGCTTGCCTTCAACTGTACCTGTTACTACCAGTTTTTCAAGACTCTTCTCGTTCTTTCTGGCGATATGCCCAAAGTAGGACAGAATCCTTTTCCTGCAAGTCGTGGAGAGTCTTTCTGTCACTGACAGTTCGCGGAGAATGGAGACGTTTGTGCGTCTTGCAGTCCAAGGAATGCGCAGCATCCTCCTCCAGCACCACATTTCAAACACATCCAGCATATGTCTTTCCTTTTTCCTCAGTGTCCATGTTTCCACTCCATACAGCGCAATGGAGAATACAAGAGATTTCACTAGACGGGTTTTCGTTCTCCTCAGTATGGACCGATTTTTCCATATCTTCGCCAGACTAGACATTGCTGATTTTGCCATTCCAATTCTTCTCCGGATTTCTGCTTCACAACCTCCGTCTTTAGAAATGAGTGCACCTAAATAGATAAAGTCGTCGTCCTGTATGACTACGATATGTATATTCAGTTATATATTTTTTTAAAGAATATTTCATAATTATTTGATTTTGGGTCGTGTTTTGTTAATTCATTATGTCTGTTTGCAATTTTTAGTAGAAAAACATGTTCAGTATCTGATATTTTGAGAAATTTAAAAAGTTCGAGTTACTAGCTTTCAAGCTTTGGTGTTGTTAAGGGGTGAGGTAAGGTGGAGTCGCCAAGTTAAGGGGGCAGAGAAGTTGAAGGGATAATAACACACACGAGTCAGAGAAATGAGTTAATATGACAAAACATCCATTTGAACGGAGTTTACGCGTGTTCCCCGCAAAGACATCAAATTTAATCTACCGAACAACCGACTTATAGTTACTTCACACACTCAACTTAGTTTTAAGGACGATTTCACCGGCAGATCTAAGTGTAGATTATACTAAGAAGTATTTGGCAATTTGACATCTAAACGTAGATTTAGAAGAAAATAGAAATCTGGGTATTTACAGCGGCTATGAACTGTCATAGGCTGGTTAATTGATCGCTTTATACAAGTGTAATATTCACCATTTTACCTATGATTGACAACCACATTATAATTAAAGGAGTTGTTTTTCACATTATTTTGTGACAAAAAATGTCAAAAAACAATATGAAAAATAACTCCTATAATTGGAGATAATTCAGATTTGTGAACAAGTATTGTATTCGGACACACTGAAAATTTTGTTAATAAATTATCTAGTCAAATTATAAGCTAAAATAATCAAATGAAAAGGATATTTTCTGGCGTTTCTCATCTATTGGTGAGATGAAAAAAGATTTTTATTCTCTTTCATTTGGATGTGAGGTCAGAAGCCTGGATAATAATCACATAGATAAGAAACGCCAGAAAATATCCTTTTGAATTCATTATTTTAGCTTATAATTTGACCAGTTAATTTATTTACAACATTTTGAGTATGTTCACAATTCTGGATGATCCAGCCCAGACTTCACATATTCTTCTGCATCTATGTTAAGATTTAAAAATTACATAAAAAACAACCCCTGTAATTGGAGATAATCCAAATTTGTGTATTTAAGTATTTGAACGCACTCAAAGTGTTCTAAAGTCTCCTTAGTTGAGATTGGTATTAAAGTATGTTGGTGAAACCGGGTGTTTGATATTAATCCTTCACACACATAAGTGTGCGTTCAGAGCGAAGTTCACGTTCTCGGAGTATGTTAAACGTCGCGTAGAACTTGGGACAAAGAGATTAGGTATATTATTATTGTTTGAATGTCATATGTCGAATATAGAGGCAATTATCCGTTACTTCGAAGTCGTGAATGTGTAATGCTAACTTTATCAAAATAACGACATATAAATTACTGGTGAGGACCAGTGGCAAGCGGTCCATATAGCCAGATGTGCAATACCTACCATACATCACTCGAAAAAAACTATATAAATGATATAATTTACATAATATAATTTATATTTGAAGCACTAACTTTGTGATTTTCTATTTTATAATTAAAATATAACTTTGTTGTAAAATCACTATAAATTATTGTGATTTAAAACAAAGTTACATTTTAACTATAATTTACATAACTTTTGCATAACTTTATAAATAATGTAACTAACAATTTGCATTCAAATACATTTAAAATTACAGAAGCTGTCAAGAAGTACGCTGTCTGCCATAGGCAATTTTTGTGTGCTGCTGTTAATTTATATAGATGGCGCTGCCATTTGGTAAAAAAGAGTTTTTATTCACAAATAGCGAGTAAAAATGCAACGATGTATAACTTATTTTTTGGAGATAATTATTAACTGATCATTTTAATTTTTAATGCATAAATTTGTATTTGACATCATATGTGTATAACATGGGTTTATATATATATATATATATATATATATATATATATATATATTATATATATATATATATATATATATATATATATATATAATATTTATATATATTTATATATATATATATATATATATATATATATATATATATAAATATATATATATATATATATATATATATATATATATATATTATATATATATATATATATATATATATATATATATATATATATATATATATATATATATATATATATATATATATATATATATATATATATATATATATATATATATATATATATATATATATATATATATATATATATATATATATATATATATATATATATATATATATATATATATGTATACAATACACGTATGGTTTTTAGGTACGTTTAGCTTTGTTCGTGAGGGGTATTGGGTGGCCAAAAAAAGGACCGTTCTTATCTCTTTGGGTAGGTTTTAGTGGCGCGTCATTTCACTCGCCTTGTTGTTTTTTTACGGACCACCGAGCACAGCCGAACGTTGGGAGGATTTTTCTCCATAAAAAGAGTACCCATGAAGTCCTATCCGTTGTATTTATTTTTATATAACAGTGAAAAATAATAATTCCGTCCGTGCGAAACCCTGTTATTCAATGTAAATTGAAAACAAATGATTTTGAGTGTGTCCAAATTTAAAAAAAATATACAAATGTCCATCAAATCTGTTTTTTTTTCACATAGGAAATATTTTTACATATTTTTCGACTTCTCACTATAGATGTAAAAGTATATGGAAGTCTTAATATTCCCAGGGTTTACTACAGTCATAGGCTAACTAAGTGATTACCTTATACACGTGCAACGTTCACTGATTCTGCACATGATTGATAGCCACACTACTCAAATTTTTGAACTTCTCCACATGTCGATTAAACTCATAATATACTACACCATCATAACAGCCATCTGTATTGGATTGAGAGAGCTTTTACTCAAATTCTACTACTACTGCTACTACTACTACTACCTACTACTACCATCACGGCGTCCTGACATCTAATGCCCTCCAACGTAGACTTTTGACACCGACAGATTTTAGGTTCTGATTGATTTGATCGTGCCAAGTGTACGTTGGCAAACTTTTAGTTTTAGATTCGCTGTGCTTCTCAAAAAAAAGTGACTGAGCTCTTGTGCTTGGAGAGGAACTAACACTCATGGTTTGATGTTTTATATAATTAATGACAAAATAGTGTTTTTTTTTAATAGTTTTTCAGGATTTATATGTAATGGGCACTAATTTTTTCTCTTTAGAATTTTTATATCTTCTATTTTCTTCTATCTTTATATATATATATATATATATATATATATATATATATATATATATATATATATATATATATATATATATATATATATATATATATATATATATATAAATATATATATATATATATATATATATATATATATATATATATATATATATATATACATATATATATATATATATATATATATATATATATATATATATATAAATATATATATATATATATATATAAATATATATATATATATGAAAGCAGACTGAATGCAGTCGAAATGCGATCCCTCAGACGAATGTGTGGCAAAACGATGTTTGATAGATGTTCGAATGATGAAATAAGGAAAGAATGTAAGGCTGAGATAAGCATTATCGATAAAATTAAGAAAGGTGTGTTGAGATGGTTTGGACATGTGGAGCGTATGAGCGAAGAAAGAACGGTTAAACAAATTTATGGAGCGAATGTAGTAGGAAAAAGAAGCAGAGGACGACCGAGGAAAACTTGGCACAATCAGGTATGTCAAATACTTGAAAGCGGCCGGGTCAGGAGTCGTAATAATCGTCGGGTATGTATGAGGAGATGCATGAATGTAGAAGAGGCAAAGAATGTTTGCAAAGACAGAGTGATGTGGCGTTCGATTCTCTCTGCCTACCCCTGCGGGGAAGCGGCGTGATGGTTATTTAGTTAGTTTTTTTTTTATATATATATATATATATATATATATATATATATATATATTTATATATATATATATATATATATATATATATATATATATATATGTATATATGTATATATATATATATATATATATATATATATATATATATATATATATATATATATATATATATATATATATATATATATATATATATATATATATATATATATATATATATATATATATATATATATATATAAGAATTTGAGTACTGTGGTTGTCGATCGTGGGTAGAATTAGTGAATGTGACACGTGTGTAAAGTGATCAAACCTATGACAGTAGTCAGCCCTGTAAATGCCCAGACTTCCATATTCTTATCTTTGTTGAGATGTCAAAAAATTATATAAAAAAATAATTCCCAGTTGGAGATAATCCAGATTTGTAAACATGTATTTGGACACACTAAAAATGTTATGAATGTGATTAACGCAGTAAGGGAAAGAGTGTCAACTCTTGTGCCGAGTTCGAGGGACCAAATCATCTCAAGATGGCGTCTCGGATCAATCCTTCGCCGCAAACCGAATCAGCCCAATCCGAGCAGGAATTACACACCGAAATGGCTTCCACAATTTAATTTCCTCCAGTCTGTCGACTTGTGGAACTCATTAACGCTCCTCCTTTTTTGTTTCGGAAATTGATTAGAGCAAAAAGCACCCGAGGCGGCGGAAGTCGCACTGTTCTGGCGGGGATCTATGCTTGAGATCGTGCTCCTAAAAATACATCCGGTCTATCGTCCATGTCAGGTATGGGGCCAAATTATCATTCTTTTTCCGTGTCAAGGGCCGGAGCAAATTATTAAACAAAGTAAAGATACATTTTGTATTTAATTATTTGTTTTTTTTTAATAGAAATATTTGTGTTTTTATTATTTACACAAAAATTTCAATTTCATACTATTTATGTGAGCCTTAGCGGCTTATTATAAGAAATAGGTATAAAATTGTGGTAGAGCGGATTCTAACCGAGAAACTCCGACTTAAGAGTCTGCGACACTAACCACGGGACCACAACCCGACACAAGTAAATTTAAAGATATTAAACTAAATATATTTGGTACTTCTTGCTTTTTTTTCATCTTTTAATCCTCATTCGCACCTGATGATGCATAGAGCGCTGCATTATATAAACGCAGTGTTGTTTTGATCACTATCACATGAAGTAAAGGTGATCAGCCCTCCGATTCAGGTACCAATCCAGGGTAATATTGAATACATATAAAAAATCACTGATATTTATTTAACCCCCCCTGAGAATCGAAACCGGGATATCCAGTAGCAGTAGCTGAGTGTGCTGAGCATCACAATACGGAGGCGGATACACATATACATTTTCATCTGTAATCCTAGTTCAAATTTTTGTTTAAGTGTGTTCTATCCTCGAAGTAACATGTTTCCACGTATATGTGCTGCAAAAAGACATTATTTTGCAAAAGCGCTTAAATTTACATACTTATATACACTTCATCGAGATAATTAAAGGCCAGACAAAATAAATCTGGCAATATGACTTAATTATAAATTTGCACATTGAAGTAAAGTGACGGCTAGTTACCTAGTTTATTTAAATTAATTGATTAAATAAATCAGTCACTTTGTGATAAAATCTATCCATTTTTATTTTAAATGTTACTTTGTAAATACCGCTATTTCTTTAAATCTTAATGTGTTTCAATACATTCCGCATCAGTACGTATTTGAAAATGATGCGAAATGCATCGAAACACGTGTCACAATAGATTTTAAGAAATATTAGTATTTACTAATAAAACTTAAATAAAAAGTATGTAAATAACTTTTTGACATCTCATCAAAGTTGAAGAAGAATATGGAAGTCTGGGTATTTACGGGGCTGACGACCGTTATAGGTTTACATATTCTTCTTCATCTTTGATGAGATGAAAATAACTCCTTAAATAATATTATGAAAATAACTCCTGTTATTGGAGATAATCCAGATTTTGTGAACAAGTATTAGGACATACTCAAAATGTCGTAAAAAAGTATATAGTTTATGTCAATGTTCAAAACGGGCGCACGATCTCTGTCACAGATCCCTAAAACTGTAGATCCAGGAGTTGTTTGGGAAAGGAAGGGAAATAATCGAGATTTCCCGAAGTTTACCGAAATGTGGCGATGTGACACGAAGTCTGGAGGATTGCGTCGTGTGTTCGGAGGTAAGGAGTCGTGTTAAAGTTTATTACTGGAAGGCGGAGCCTGATAACTTGTCATCGAATGGATTTATCGCATGGGGTGGAGGGTAGAGGGTGTGATTTAGACCCCATGAAATATAGGGGGTGATTTGTCATGAAAAACTGCGCTTGAGGTCACTACATTGCGATCAATTTTTCTTCCTTAATCATTGAGTATACTCATGGGTATTAATGTGCAAAAGAGGGTATATCAGTTTTTTGGCTATATATCAAGAAAAAACTAACTAACTAACTAACTAACCATCACGCCGCTTCCCCGCAGGGGTAGGCAGAGAGAATAGAGCGCCACACCACTCTGTCCTTGCAAACATTCTTCGCCTCTTCCACGTTCATGCATCTCCTCATACATACCCGCCGATTGTTACGACTCCTAACCTGACCACTTTCAAGTATTTGGCATACCTGATCGTGCCATGTTTTTCTCGGTCTTCCTCTGCTTCTTTTCCCGTTAACATTCGCCTCATAAATTTGTTTTACCGTTCTTTCCTCATTCATTCGTTCTACATGTCCAAACCATCTCAACACACCTTTCTTAATTTTATCGATAATGCTTATCTCAGCTTTGCATTCCTTCCTTATTTCACTATTCGTACATCTATCATACATCGTTTTGTCGCACATTCTTCTGAGAGATCGCATTTCGACTGCATTCAGTCTACTTTCATCCTTCTATATTATATATATATATATATATATATATATATATATATATATATATATATATATATATATATATATATATATATATATATATATATATATATATATCAAGAAGTCTTGGTACTTATATATAAACTTACTTGAGTTATCTTCTTGTAGACATGTCTCATGTTGGTGAGTTGATGAGATGATTGATGTTAACAAAACATGTATGAAGATGAAAATTGAAGATGTAGAAGAGAATGATTATAGAATGATATGAGCTTTCCGCAAGATCACTATGTCTATTTAGTTTACAACATTTTGAGTGTGTCCAAATACTTGTTCACAAAATCTGGATTATCTGCAATTACAGGAGTTATTTTCATATTATTTTTTGACATCTCATCAAAGATGAAGAAGAATATGGAAGTCTGGGCATTTACGGGGCTGACGACCGTCATAGGCTGGTTTAAGTGATCACTTTACACACGTGTAACATTCACCAATTCTACCCATTATTCTCAACCACCCTACTCAAATTCTTGGAAGTTCTATATAAATATGAACCAATTATGCACTATATGAAGCTATTTGCAACATTTTTTTATATTAATCGATTTGGCAGTCACATTGCGGTAATATTAATCTGAATTAAAAATAAGAAAAGTGAGTAGAGATGGTTTGGACATGTGGAACGAATGAACGAGGAAAGAACGGAAAAACAAATTTATGAGGTAAACGTAGTTTGAAAAAAGAGCGGAGGAAGACCAGGGAAAACTTGGCATTATTAGGTAAGTAACACACTTGAAAGCGGTTGGGTTAGAAGTTGAAAAAACTAGCGGTATGTATGAGAAGATGCATGAATTTAGAAGAGGCGTAGATTGTTTGCAAAGACAGAGCGGTATTGCGTCGTATTCTCTCTGCCTACACCTACGGGGAAGCATTTTCTTCGCATTTTTTTTCCCTTGTTAAAAACTACCCATCAATATATCGGCAAAAAGGACCTCCAACAAAGAGCTCCAATAAGCTTATACAGTAATATGTTGTTTTTTAATTAAATATAATACAAAGTTGTTTTATTAATTTAATAGTAGTTTAATAAATTAATGGAAAATGGGAAAACAAATTAATTAAAGTGTACTACTGCAAACTGGATAAAACTGTACAGTGAGCTTGACGGAGAACTTTTTTCAGTTCAAAGCTTACTGAAGCCTTAAACTTTCGGCTTAAACTTTTCTCAACTCAGTTACATCAGTTGGGTATTATCACTGTCGAGTTATACATGTTTCTATGTGGATACTTTGAAATTAAAGAGGATATTAAAATAATACATGCTTCTGTAAAATTTATCTACCAATGTGTCATAAATATCCCAGGGGTAGGCAGAGAGGGTGGAAACAATACTAGCGAATTAAAGTGTAATAGTATTACAATTTTGTGTATTAAGCACTTTTTCCATGATGAGATTGTTCGTAATACAATAAAAGTCACCCCTATTTTCATCCCTTGCGCAATTTCCTGTGTATTTTGAAACAATCGGAACCTCCAAATAATAATAATCATATCAGAGAATCCTTTAGCCTTAGGATTCGTATTAATGCGGAACTTAATAATGATAGAATTGCCAACATATTTTTTAAAAAAATTTGTACTGACATTTCATAAAATATTGCATTTTATAAAATAAAATAACATATTTATGGATTTTTACACACACATTTTATTTACAACATTTTGAGTGTGTCACAAAATCTGGATTATCTCCAATTACAGGAGTTATTTTCATATTATTTTTTGATATCTCATCAAAGATGAAGAAGAATATGGAAGTCTAGGCATTTACGGGGCTTACGACCGTCATAGGCTGGTTTAAGTGATCACTTTACACACGTGTAACATTCACCAATTCTACCCATTATTGACAACCACACTACTCAAATTCTTGGAAGTTCTATATATATGAACCAATTTAGAAACCTTGTTCATGAATCACTAGAACTTTACTAGAGACATCTATTGGTGAGATGTAAAGAAGCTTTTTACTAAGCAGAAACTCTTATATTAGTATGTGAGATCCGAATCCTGGATTATAATCACACACATGAGGAACGCCAGAAAATACCATTTTCATTTTTGTTATTAAGCTTATAATTCGACCAGATAATTTATTTACAACATTTTGAGTGTGTCCAAATACTTTTACATTTTATTTGACTAGTGACAATGTTTTGTTGTTACCGACATTATCAGACTGGTGGGAGGCTTGACAAATGTTATAAACACAACAAGGCAGGAGTTGAAAATTATGATTTCATATAAAATTATCTGACAAATTTAATTAAATTTTTTTATTTTGTGAACAAGTATTTGGACACACTCAAAATGTTGTAATTTAATTAAAATTTAGTAAATGTAAGTAGTGTGTTAAAATTATAATTATCAGGGGCGTGCCTTCCATATAGGTAAAAAAGCAGTGCTTACCCTAACTTACCCGCGTGACATGTTAAAATGCTACAAGTATCTACCCTACCTTACTCAGTAGTATTGAATAAATATTAGAGTGAAAAAAACACTCATATTTATTTTAACCCCCCCTGGGAATCGAACCCGGAACCTCCAGAACGGTAGTCGAGCGTGCTGACCATTACACTACGAAGGATATATATCGTAGTCATACTCACGTTTGTGTAAAATCATCAATAGTCAATAATCACGTTTGTGTAAAAAATGCACTTGGTCATTTTCTCCTGTATGACTACTATATATATATATATATATATATATATATATATATATATATATATATATATATATATATATATATATATATATATATATATATATATATATATATATATACACACACATGATACGTTTAGACGTTGTTAGAAGACAATGATACGTTTTTCTATCAGAGATAATATACGTCTGGGACATATCTGTGGCAGTATGTTATCCCCGCCCGGATACATCCTGGATCCTGATTCGACCCGATCTAACAGACGAGTGGGTTAAAAGTATTTGTCGTTATCTTAATCTACTCCTGGTCTCCTGGTAACTCAACTTGCCAGTGTGCCAGAACCTACTAAGAAGTTCAATTAATTTATTTAATCTGTAAATACACAATATCATGAACGGAATTTAATGTAGGTAAGTCATTTTTTTTAATCTACAGTTTTTTGTTGTATATTTCTGGTCAATTCTTTATTCTTTGCTTTGTGCTTTTCAAGAACTCAATTTTGATTCGATTTATCATGTTTTATACCAGGGGTTTCCGTACCATATCCCAGAAAAAGCAGCATTTTTTATAACTTATATATATATATATATATATATATATATATATATATATATATATATATATATATATATATATATATATATATATATATATATATATATATATATATATATATATATATATATATATATATAATATATATATATGTATTGTTTATACAGGGCAGAAAGTGTTGTTTTTGCATTTGAAGAAATGGTATTGTTTTATTTATTTTTTTAATAAACCAAGTATTTTTCAAATGAAGAAAAAAACATTCAAGTGTTACCTAAAAAGATCTGTTGCAAAGTAAAAAGTTTAATAAGTGGCTTGATATCTTTTTTTTATACATTGTATTATATTCCCTTAACTTTAAAAACGATCTCCTGAAAATAAGGTTTTTTGATACATGACGTTGTTCAAAAGAGTGAGCGACATGTCCATCGACCATCGTAAATCTTTAATTTCTAAATGAATTTTAGAAAAAAGGTTTTTTATAAAGGAAAACTAAACGTCAAAAGTTCTAAAGTTCTTGTACTTATAGCATTGATAGAAGATGTAATTTCTATGGAATCCATTCTCCATTGTGTTAGGGTTGTCACCCACTTTATCGATAGCGGTTGTCACAATCGATTTTTATTTATTTTAACGTCAAAGTGTTCAGTTTTGAGTTCAGAAATGAGGCGAGCAATTCATATTTATTTCCAGACACGTCTCCGACGCTGAGAGCATATCGGAAATGCATGACCCGATTCCCCTTCTCTGGCATTGTATTCCACCACGTCGCCTCTAATAAAATGTTACCCGGATAGCGATGGACGCGACACAATCGACATTTAACCAAATCGATTTATATAAATACAGGTTTCTTACTTCAAATTGGAAGTTTAGCAAACCAAATTGGACGCCGTATAGATTAAATTGGACATTTCACAAATTGAATTGGACGTTTTACCAAAAAAAATTGGATGTCATATTTTATTTTATAAAAATAAGTTGAAATTATTAGAAATACATATATTCATATTTGGTCATTTTTTGGATCTCAGACTTCTTCTTCTTCAAACTCTTTTCCACACCCTAATGGTGCATAGGGAACTGCATCAAACAAAAGCTGTGTTTTCTTGATCGTTAACACATGAAGGAAAGGTGATCAGCCCTGCGCTCCAGTCTACGGTAGTATTGAATAAATATTAGTGTGAAAATTCACTTATCTAAAAACTTAAATGAAATATTTTTGTCAATAAATAAAACTTAATCTCTGTTTTACTACCAATATCTCGAAATACTTCCTGGAAATATGATTAATAAATAATGAACTTTTCTCTGGATGTTGTGTAGAGATTATTAATACTAGTTCCCATAGGATATATGAGATTGTTAGATGCATCGTTTTTTGTAGGGAAATAGTAACAGACAAAATAAATAAACTCATTAATAAATTTGACAGACACTTTGTAGTAATATCTATCCATTTTTAATTCAAGTTTTACATGGTAAATATTACAACTAGTGGTATTTTCCAAGTCAAATATTTTTATTTTATTTTATTTTATTTATTTAATATATTTACAATTTTATTTAAAACATAATACATTTGAATCATTTATACATATAGAGAACTTTTATATTTCGATTCGCTGTGCCTCTCCATAAAAGAGACTGTGCTCTTGTGCTTGAAGAGGGACTTACACTCGTGGTTAAATGTTATATAAAAAAAGATATAAAAGTTTTTTTGTATATTTTTTCAAGATATAAATGTATAGAGCTTTAATTTTTTTCTTGAGTATTTTTATCTATTTTTTTTGTATCTTTAGGAAGTTTATTGAAATGTTTGATTGCCAAATATTTGAAGTTTTGCTGAAATTGCTTGGTGTTGCATATTGGAGTAGAAAAATCGTTTGAGAATCTCGATGATAATTTTTTTGTTAAATTTAAATAGTTGTCACCCTTTAGTATTTGAAAAATTGCGGTTTTTTTATAAAACTTAAATTAAAGTATGCATTTATAGTAACTGCAGACAGTTGGTAGAATTTCATTTTAAGTACATTTTGTGAATATTGATATTCAGTGTTTGATAATGTCTTGATTGAGACGAAACGCGTCACATATAATCATTTATATGTAAATAAAAGTAGAATTATTTTCTATAACCTTGTTTAATTTTGGATGTACTATCCAAAAATGTGTTTTTTACCAAGTAAAACATACATTAAAAGTAAACATTTGTTGAGTTCAACACTCTTGAAGAATGTAAGGCTATCAAAGAAAATAGAATAGGTACTTTTTTATCGATGTATTTTGGAAATCGACATTTCGCGTCCCATCTCTAGAATCGAAGTAAGGAAGTTGGTACAAAAGTATAGTTCAAGTGAGAAAACTTGATTGTTCCGGAAATATTCGTACAATTGTATAATGGGTAAAGGAAGTGAGCTCAATACTCATATTGGATGACTGTTAAATTCTCCTTTTTGTTACCAAATGAAGAAAACAAAAGAGTGTATAAAAAAACAAGGGTAAATATGGGACATTCGTTTGATATTGCCATAACTAGACGAAAAAATTGTCACAATATTAATTTTTTATGTGTTTTTGTTAATAAAATACAACTTAGTAGACTCAAAAATTTGTGTTTGATTTAAAAATGAATACATACATAATGTATACATGGGTATTGGCACTATTCCTACAATATTTAATATAGAATACTAAATTTTGATACTTATTTTTTTTCAACCGTTATCATTATTGACAACCACACTACTCAAATTCTTGGAAGTTCTATTTATCGCTCACTCCTTTCAAGAACGTCATAAATCAAAAAACTTGATTTTTCAGGAAAACGTTTTTAAAGTTTAAAAATATAATACAATGTATTAAAAATAAATATCAAGCCATTTATTGAGCTTTTTACTGTGCAACAGATCTTTTTAGGTAAAACCTGAAGGTTTTTTCTCCATTTGAAAAATATATAGTACATTTAAAAAAACAATTAAACAATACCTTTTCTTCAAAATGCAAGAACAACACTTTCTGCCCTGTAGCGGGTAAATATTAAGTTAAAAATATGCCTCTTTTGCTGGGATATAGTACATTTTCTGGGCATTCCGAAAACATGCACAACTGAAAATTGTCAAATTTTGATTTATGACGTTCTTGAAAGGAGTGAGCGATATATCAACCAATTTTGAAACATTATTCTTGAATCTCTAGACTAATATTTAATGTTTAATGTTTCTCTAGCGATGTTCTAGTGATTCAAGAATAACGTTTTTAGAGGTGTTGAAGATACGAAAAAAAAGTTTTGTTTCAATTAATCTGTTCGATACTGTATTTATACTTTTAACATCTTGCAAATCTTGAAAATAAGCATCGTATGTTAGTTTGGGGGAGTTTCAAGCCTTTGGGCTAGAAGTTCACCATCGGTTCGGATACAGTCGAGTTTTTACGATCTCACCCTCTGAAAACTTCACAGATCGATCGCTCCCCGCCGGGGTAGGCAGAGAGACAAACGACCCCGCTGAACTTTCTAAACTGTTGGCATTACTCATGAAAATAGTTTACTGAGGAAGGAAAACGTATTGAGTTAGTTCTGAAGGGAAATAAAGATAAAACAAAATACAGGATGTGTCATTTCTTTGGTATATTTATTAAGATGTATTTTTAGAAAAAAAAATCAAAAATTAATAATTATTTTTAACATTTTCAATGTGTACAAATTTGGTAGTTCTTCATTCAGTAGTTTTTTTTTACCTCTCAACACAGATGAAAAAAAATGCTATGATAAGTATTTGTTTTTTTACCGTTTGAGTAAAACATATCTTATAACCCTTATCCGCACCCTGTGGTGCATAGGGCACTGCATCGTATTGACGTGATGTTATCTTGATCTTTACTTATATGAAAGCTAGGCGATCACTCCTGCACTTCAGGGACCAGTCCAAGGTGATACTTAATTTGGTAAATATAAGAGTTTAAAATTACTAAATTTATTTTCACCCCCTCCTGGGAATCAAACCCGGGACCTGCAGCATGGTAGCGAAACACGCTAAGCATTATACATTATAGTTTCATAAACAAGTTAAAATATAAAACTCAAAAATATAGTTGAGTGTTATAATAGACATCTTGCATACAACAAGTTCTCAAAATGTATATTTTATTTAAGTCAAAATTTAAAGTTCTTTGGTCACTGTTGTTTTTAAGTCAGCGGTCGGGGAAATTTTGTAACCATTTTCCCAAAATATTTTTGCTCAATTCGATATAACCTCCTCCCCCCATTTTAAAAATAAGACTATCAATGTGTTTTCAAATCGAAATTGATTTAGTGAAAAAACAACGAAAAAAATTAATTAAAGGTTTGTTCTTTACAAAAAAATAATATATATACAACATTTTGAGTGTATCCAAATACTTGTCCACAAAATCTGGATTATCTCCAATTACAGGAGTCATTTTCATTTTATTTTTTGACATCTCATCAAAGATAAAGAAGAATATGGAAGTCTGGGCATTTAAGGGGCTGACGACCGTAAATGCCCAGACTTCCATATTCTTCTTCATCTTTGATGAGATGTCAAAAAATAATATGAAAATGACTCCTGTAATTGGAGATAATCCAGATTTTGTGAACAAGTATTTGGACACACTCAAAATGTTGTAAATAAATTACCTGGTCAAATTATAAGCTTAAATAATAAAAATGAAAATGGTATTTTCTGGCGTTTCTCATGTGTGTGATTATAATCCAGGATTCGGACCTCACATACTAATATAAGAGTTTCTGCTTGGTAAAAAGCTTCTTTACATCTCACCAATAGATGTCTCTAGTGAAGTTCTAGTGATTCAAGAACAAGGTTTCTAAATTGGTTCATATATAAAGAACTTCCAAGATTTGAGTAGTGTGGTTGTCAATAATGGGTAGAATTGGTGAATGTTACACGTGTGTAAAGTGATAACTTAAACCAGCCGATGACGGTCGTCAGCTCCGTAAATGCCCAGACTTCCATATTCTTCTTCATCTTTGATGAGATGTCAAAAAATAATAATAATATATAGATAACAAACAATATTCAAGGCGTATATATTAAAAGTAAGCAAGAAGACTTAAAGGTGTAGAAGAATCCCGCTTCGGAAAACTCCTTCGGACACATGGAACAGATCAATATCCAAGTTACATGAACACAGTACATAAGTATGTAACAGACAAACAAAATAAAATTCTCAAATTGGATCAAATGAAAATTCCGGTTTTCAGGCTTCCTTTTCAGTTTTTGGAGAAATGATATTGCTTTATGTTTGATACAATTATGTTCTTCGAAATTGGGACTTTTCGATGTAAGAGCAATTTGAATAGTCTTCAGCGTTAAATCGATTTCTGAATTGCTTGAGTTTGTAAAAATACTACCACGTTTGTGAAACTAGAAAAATTTCCTTATAAAATTCATTTTTAACCCATTTGGGATAATTTACCCCGTATTATTTTTTGACATCTCATCAAAGATGAAGAAGAATATGGAAGTCTGGGTATTAACGGGGCTGACGACTGTCATAGACTGGTTTAAGTGATCACTTGAGCAATTCTACCCATTATTGACAACCACACTACTCAAATTCTTTGAAGTTCTATATATTTGTCCCCCTCCGCAGTGTAATGGTCAGTACGCTCGGCTGCCGTTCTAGAGGTCCCGGGTTCGATTCCCAGGGGGGTAAAATAAATATAAGTGATTTTTTCACTCAAATATTTATTCAATATTAACCTGGACTGGTACCTGAAGCGGAGGGCTGATCACCTTTCCTTCATGTGTTTACGATCAAGATAACACTGCGTTTATATAAAGCAGTGCCCTATGCCCCATTGGGGTGTGGATAAGGGTTTGAATTGAATTGAAAATATACGAAACAATTTTGAAACATAATTATTGGATCACTACAGCTTCACAAGAGACATCTATTGGTGAGATGAAAAGTATTTAGCAAGTATTTTGACACACTCAAAATGCTGTAGAATGATGATCACTTAAACCAACCTATTCCCACATCCATACCCAGACAACAATATTCTTAGACTCCATACTCCATACATCCATACTCAGACATCATTAACTAATGAACAAACCAACCTTATGTCTTCACTACTGCTAAAAATATTTAAATAGACTATTATTGTACATCATCTCTCTCTTTCTATGTTAATGATAAAGTAATAATTACATCTACATAAATAAATTCTTAAAAATAATATTACCAACAATTGTATTAAGCTTTAAAATATTAATTCCCTAAAATATTGCCATGTCAATAAATTCTTCCTTTCCCAGAAAATAAATATAAGGGTACATACCTACATCCCCCATTAGCTACTGTTGTCTCCCATAAATTATTGCTGCACGTGTTAAAACTGTCACTTAGAATTGTATAGCTTCATAAGGACCGTTATCCATTTGATCTTCACATTCATTTGATAATGCCCTAACAAGGCGAAACAATTGTCACAATCTATTTTTTTTTTGTGTTTTTGTTAATAAAATACAACTTTGTAGACTCCAAAAATCTGTGTTTTGATTTAAAATTAATACATAAATTAAAATGGAGTTCTACAAATTAAACGCCAAATCAATAAATAATATTCTTCTTCATCTAATTTGAGATATCAATATTATTTTTTAAGGAAAATAGCACTTATCCTGTTTTTGATCTCACGCCCTGAAATCCGTTCCCGTCGTATCTTATTATTTGAATCATCGGTAACTCCATAATTCCATAAGAGCTCTGCACAATTCTGGCTACTGGGGAGAAACTAATAACAAAATCACTCTATGAAATAAATATTACATACAATACTGTCATGTCCTGTAAAAATCCACCCGAACAGGTTATTAATATCGACAAGAAGACTGTGAAATATTTAAGAAAAAAAAAACTAGTCGAAGCTCCAGCGAGAATTTCACACTGTATAGGTAGATGTTTATGAACAACATTTTGAGTGTGTCTAAATACTTGTTGACAAATCTGGATTTCTCTACGTTTTTATTTTGTTTTTTTATTTTTATTTTTTTTATTTGGGTTAGCAACAGCAACATATGTAATTTTTTTTAATTTTAAACCCTTATCCGCACCCCAATGATGCATAGGGCACTGTCATATAAACACAGTGTTATCTTGATCGTTTACACATGAAGGAAAGGTGATCAGGCCTCCGCTTCAGGTACTAGTCCATGGTAGTATTGAATAAATATCACAGTGAATAAATCATTTATATTTATTTTACCCCCCTTGGGAATCGAATCCGGGACCTCCAGAACGGTAGCCGAGCGTGCTGACCATTACACTACGGAGGCGGACAAAATACAAAACAATAAAAAAATATACATTAAACAAGCCAATTATATAAATATATGTATATATATATATATATATATATATATATATATATATATATATATATATATATATATATATATATATATATATATATATATATATATATATATATATATATATATATATATATATATATATATATATATATATATATATATATATATATATATATATATATATATATATATATATATATATATATATATATATATATATATATATATATATATATATATATATATATATATATATATATATATATATATATATATATATATATATATATATATATTTTATTTTTTTATTATTATTATTATTATTTTATTTTTTTTGACATCTCATCAATGATTAAGAAGAATATGGAAGTCTGGGCATTTACGAAGCTGACGACCGTCATAGGCTGGTTTAAGTGATCACTTTACCAATTCTACCATTATTGACAACCACGCTACTTAAATTCTTGGAAGTTCTATATATATGAATCAATTTTGAAACCTTGTTCTTGAATCACTAGAACTTCACTAGAGACATCTATTGGTGAGATGTAAAGAAGCTTTTTATCAAGCAGAAACTCTTATATTAGTATGTGAGGTCCGAATCCTGGATTATAATCACACATACGAGAAACGCCAGAAAATACCATTTTCATTTTTATTATTTAAGCCTATAATTTTACCAGATAATTTATTTACAACATTATGAGTGTGTCCAAGTGAACAAGTATTTGGACACACTCAAAATGTTGTAAGCGAATTAAAGTTGACCACAGAAACATAAAGATTAATAATAATAATAATAAAACCCTTATCCGCACCCCAATGGTGCATAGGGCACTGTGTCATATAAACGCAGTGTTATCATGATCGTTTTACTTATGAAGGAAAGGTGATCAGTCCTCCGCTTCAGGTACCAGTCCATGGTAATATTGAATAAATATTATATTGAAAAAATCACTTATATTTATTTTTACCCCCCTTGGGAATCGAACCCGGGACCTCCAGAACGGTAGCCGAGCGTGCTGACCATTACACTACGGAGGCGGACAGAACAAGTACAAAATATTTAGTGTAGATATAAAATAGTTAGTACAAAATATTTAGTGTAGATCTAGCAAATGAACACGTATTTATGAGAGAAAATGTGCATGTGTGAAGTGTGTAAGAGGGAGTGTGTATGTGTGTGTGTGTGTGTGTGTGTGTGATGTTGATTCTAGTAGGGACATACATACAATGCTGAGAAGCATAGTGTTTAAAGATCCTGAGAGGACAATATGGTCACCATTCAACTTTTCAACACAGATTTTCACAGGGTTTAATTTATGACAAAATTAAGTCATAAATTAAACCCTGAAGAGGGCAACAGGTTGTTGCCGAAACTAGTTGGTTAATAAAAATGTGAGTGGATCAAAACACAAAGTCTTTTTATTTCTCAAAATTTATATATTAATATGATCCACAAAGTAAATGCTTTCAATATTCAAAACATAAGATTAATATAGTCGATGATACCGAATTGACCGTTGCACGGTAGTCAAACGCCCTAACCACTGGACTACGAGGTCGACCGATAAAATTCCTCGTAACATTATATTATTTTTCGTTATCGATGAGCTGGTCCTTTTTCGATAACGCGCTGTGGCTTTTTTCAAGGACAAAGAAAGGAAAAAAAAGCAGGGAAAAATGACACCAGTCATCCATCAAAAGTGACAGCGGTCAAATTTAAGAAGGAGAAAACGTCAAAATTTGGCGGGAAAAATCGTAATGGCGACCAAAATGGCCGCTTCTTCCCTAGAAATTCGCGGGAGAGTGATCCACTCAGAAGCGAAAGTGACTAGCTCCAAGTTTGTGTTAATTCAATGATAATATTTTAATGTTTTTACATCTCAACGTTCACGAAGAAGAATTTGGCAGTCTGGGTATTTACAGGGCTTACGACTCATCACTATATACAGTATATATATATATATATATATATATATATATATATATATATATATATATATATATATATATATATTTATATATATGTATATATATATATATATATATATATATATATATATATATATATATATATATATATATATATATATATATATATATATATATATATATATATATATATATATATATATATATATATATATATATATATATATATATATATATATATATATATATATATATATATATATATATATATATATATATATATATATATATATATATATATATATATTTATATATTTATATATATATATATAGATATATATATATATATATATATATATATATATATATATATATATATATATATATATATATATATATATATATATATATATATATATATATATATATATATATATATATATATATATATATATATATATATATATATATATATATATATATATATATATATATATATATATATATATATATATATATATTCTATCTTGTGACAGAGTAGTTCACAACAGCTTTCTTTGTTGGATTGATTACGTTATTCACGTGTGAGTTCGCGGTAGCATCTTTGGTAGATTTCAGTAAGATTATTTTTAAATTTACATTACCGGAATCATCCATAGATACTGTCGCGAATTTACAAATGAAATGACGTGTGAATTATATTGTTTATATATGAATATATACAAGTTCCAAATTTTGAGTGATGTTGTAGTCAATCATGGGTAGAATGGTGAATGTTCACGTATGGAACGTGATCATTTAACCAGCCCATGACAGGTTTTAAACCATGTAAATGCCCAGACTTCCATATTCTTCTTTTTTGACATGTCAAAAATTGGAATATTTTATGTTTTAATTATGTTAATTTTTATTTGTGGAGATAGTCGGCTTTGGTTTAGGGTGGCTCATATTTTGCTAGTAATATGACGTCACTTATTCTCTCTTACAAAGGGATAGCATGTCATATCATGTTTTTTTAAAAGCTTTGACGAGTAAAAAGCTCATTTTTCACTCCATTGAATCCAAATATTTATCGAAATAAGTATTCATACACGACAAAAATGTTTTATGTTAGAAAAATAATTGGTTGGGTTGATATATATGTTGAAAGCGTCAATTTGTCAACATCTTTCTTATTCAAAAATGCCAGACCTATCTTCCCATAAAAATATTTATAAAAATTTTAGATATCCCAACGTAAATGAAGAAGAATATGGAAGTCTGGGCATTTACAGGGCTTACGACCGTCAAAGGCTTGGTTTAATGATCGCTTTACATACGTGTAACATTCACAAATTCTACCTATGATTGACAACCACACTACCCAAATTTTTGGAAGTTCTGTATATGTTTATGATCCAATTTCAATACATTGTATGTATTTAAATCACTAGAATTTTCACTATACAGATAGTGTCCATATATAGATAGATCGGCTGTCCAAACTTAAAACACAAAAGGGACATTTTTTTGTAGTACGTTTTTTTTTTGCATTTTTGGACTAAGTAGAATCTGCTTAGTCCAAAAATTTAAAAAAAACGTACTACAATAAATGTCCCTTACTGTATTTTAAGTTTGGACAGCCGTATTGGTGAGATAAAAAAGTCTTGAGCTGAAACTATTTTATTTGTATGTGAGGTCCAAATCCTTGATTATAATCACATACATGAGAAACGCCAGAAAAGATCTTCATTATTTTAGCTTATAATTTTTTACAAAAAATTCAATTTCATACTAATTCTGTGAGCCTAAGTGGCTCAATATTTTAGATTTTGACGTCTAAAAAAGATGAAGAAGAACATAGATATCTGGGTATTTAGAGGGGTTATGATAGGCTGGTCAACTAATCATTTTACACACGCGCAATATTCACCATTTACCCAAGATTGACATTTACACCACTCAATTTTTCGGAACTCCTAGATATAGTGATCAATATTATGACACAGTTCATGTGAGTTCACAATAGTTATCTACGTTCGATTGGAAAAAGCTTTCATTTAGCAGAGACCCTTTTTTTGTACGTGAAACAAACTATAAAAATTACCCTCAAGTGGAGATAACTCAAATTTGTGAACAAGTATTTGGACGCACAAAAAATGTTGTAAGCAAATTTTTTTTAAATGTGCAACAAAGAGTCTGCAAAAAAATATTTAAAAATTATTTTAAAATAAAAATTACTTGGTAAATTACACTTTTTCTTTAAGTATATTGGGACACGTGTTTCAATGTATTCCGCATCATACGGTATTTAAAAATGATGCGGAATGCAATGAAACAGATGTAATAATTAATTTCAAGATACAGTGGAATTTACCAAGCGAAATTTATATTAAAAAATCAGTTTTTTTAAGGGTTGATTTCAGGCTACTAATTTGCCAATTTCTTCAAAATATCGTAGTATGAAAATAAATCATTTTTGAACGGCGCATTTTTTGTAATATTTCTCGTTCGGACAGTTTCAAAATGTGCTTTTTTTAATGGTTCATAGTTAATTTTTCTTCAAATTACTTTTGCGAATTATTGCAGGGTCACCAAGGCCGGAAGGAGCGGGGAGGGGGTAATAGCCCGGAAGGGAGACGGAACAAATTTACGGAACCAATTATTTTTATAGAGATCGTGACTTCTTGGTAATTTGGTACAAGGGTGTTGGTGCATACGATGATAAAATGGCTTCAAAATAACATTTTTTCTTCTTATTTTGAGTTTGAGATATCGCTCACTCCTTTCAACAACGTCATCAATCAAAAAACCTTATTTTTCCGGAGAACGTTTATCAAGTTTAAAAATATAATAAAATGTATTAAAAATAAATATCAAGCCACTTATTGATCTTTTTATTATGCAACAGATCTTTAAAGATAAAACCTGCATGTTTTTTCTCCATTTGAAAAATATTAAGTTTATTTAAAAAAAAATTAAGCAATACCTTTTCTTCAAAATGCAAAAACAGCATTTTCTGCCCTGTAGCGGGTAAATATTAAGTTTAAAATATGCCTCTTTTGCTGGGATATAGTACATTTTCTGGCCCAAATCAAAATTCAAGATTTTTTAATTATGACGTTCTTGAAAGGAGTGAGCGATATGTTGGCGTTGAATTGCATTGACAAACCCTTAACCTTCCCTTCCATACATATCAATGTATTTACTACAACTCACCTTGTAAAATGAGAATATCAATATAAAATATAATAGATACTGGGTTAGAATTTTTGTATTCCTCCATAATATGTATTATATGTTTATAAAATAAAACAACTTTATTTAAACACTTTTTATTGGTACATTTATTTCAACCGGTTTCGACAAGAACCTTGTCATCCTCAGGGCTTATGTACTAATTATAAATCATTGAAATACTCATAGTCAGGTTATAGTTAATTACCTTTCCCTTATTTATATTTAATTCCTTTTGTGGAAGTTTTTGGTTTCGTTTTTGAGTCTACTCAGTTGTATTTTATTAAAAAAAACGCATAAAAATTAATACTGTGATAATTATATTATTTTTTTGACATCTCATCAAAGATGAAGAAGAATATGGAAGTCTGGGCATTTACGGGGCTGACGACCGTCAGAGGCTAGTTTAAGTGATCACTTTGCACACATGTAACATATATATATATATATAGAACTTCCAAGAATTTGAGTAGTGTGGTTGTCAATAATGGGGTAAAATTGGTGAATGTTACAATGAATTTTGTATAAAGTGATCACAACCAGCCTATGATGGTCGTCAGCCCCGTAAATGCCAAGACTTTCATATTCTTCTTCATCTTTGATGAGATGTAAAAAATAATATGAAAATAACTCCTGTAATTGGAGATAATCCAGATTTTGTGAACAAGTATTTGAACACACTCAAATGTTGTAAACTGTGATAATTGTTTCGGCTAGTTGTTGCATTTTTAAGGACGTACTAATTTAAATAATTTTTTAAAAATAAAATACAATTTAGTATACTCAAAAAATCTGTGTTTGATTTAAAAATTAATACAAAAAATCAATTTGATATCAATTTAAATATTTCCGTAATTTTGAATCACGTTTTTCATAAATAATAATAGCTTAAAAGATGAAAGTTCTCAGATAAGTTTGAATATAATTAAGTTTATGTTTTGGCTTATTGCGCGAGAAACGTCTCACTTTATGCCGCTGAAGGCTTCTCGGCCGTAATTATACAGACTTTATCCTGAAATCAGGGAATTAAGACAAGTGTAAATATATTCATAGAAGTATTATTATTACTCCAAATAAGGGATGAATTTTTGGCGCGATTTGAGGCGAATTCTGACGTCGCTAGGGTGACCATACTTACCGAAATATTTGTTCATTTAAACTTTATGAACAGAAAAGATCTAGGTACATTGGCGGGCTTATTGCTTAAAAGCAATATGACTATTTGTTGGACATTGATTACCTAAGTTATTTCAATTTTAAATGATGTTTAAAATATTTATTAAAAAACAGATCTAAGTACCTTATTCTTATAAACATATAACTCATATAATACTTGTTTAATTTTTTTTTTTCATTTTAATTTTAATTTTTTTTTATCACCTTCACCAATTCTACCCACTATTGACAACCACACTACTATATATATATATATATATATATATATATATATATATATATATATATATATATATATATATATATATATATATATATATATATATATATATATATATATATATATATATATATATATATATATATATATATATATATTTATATATATATATATATATATATATATATATATATATATATATATATATATATATATATATATACATATATATATATATATATATATATATATATATATATATATATATATATATATATATATATATATATATATATATATATATATATATATATATATATAAATGTAATTCAATTTTGAAACGTTGTTCTTAAATCAACAATAGATTGGCTGTCCAAACTCAAAACACAGTAAGGGACATTTATTTTGCAGTACGTTTTTTTTTGCATTTTGGGACTAGGTAGATTACTCCAAATAAGGGATGAATTTTTGGCGCGATTTGAGGCGAATTCTGACGTCGCTAGGGTGACCATACTTACCGAAATATTTGTTCATTTAAACTTTATGAACAGAAAAGATCTAGGTACATTGGCGGGCTTATTGCTTAAAAGCAATATGACTATTTGTTGGACATTGATTACCTAAGTTATTTCAATTTTAAATGATGTTTAAAATATTTATTAAAAAACAGATCTAAGTACCTTATTCTTATAATCTTTTAATTTTAATTTTTTTTTATCACCTTCACCAATTCTACCCACTATTGACAACCACACTACTATATATATATATATATATATATATATATATATATATATATATATATATATATATATATATATATATATATATATATATATATATATATATATATATATATATATATATATATATATATATATATATATATATATATATATATATATATATATATATATATATATATATATATATATATATATATATATATATATATATATATATATATATATATATATATATATATATATATATATATATATATATATATATATATATATATATATATATATATATATATATATATATATATATATATATATATAAATGTAATTCAATTTTGAAACGTTGTTCTTAAATCAACAATAGATTGGCTGTCCAAAC
The DNA here is from genome assembly GCF_059751285.1 of Brachycentrus maculatus. Taxonomy (NCBI): domain Eukaryota; kingdom Metazoa; phylum Arthropoda; class Insecta; order Trichoptera; family Brachycentridae; genus Brachycentrus; species Brachycentrus maculatus. Next base: position 56,364 of record NW_028281386.1, on the reverse strand, counting down.
TCAAAACACAGTAAGGGACATTTATTTTGCAGTACGTTTTTTTTTGCATTTTGGGACTAGGTAGATTCTACTTATTCCAAAAATGCAAAAAAAACGTACTACAAAAAATGTCCCTTACTGTGTTTTAAGTTTGCCAGCCGAGATGTCTCTAGTGAAGTTTTAGTGATTCAAGAACAATGTTTCCAAATTGGTTCATATATATGTAGAGCATCCAAGAATTTGAGTAGTGTGGTTGTAAAGTGATCACTTAAACCAGCTTATGACGGTTGTCAGCCCCGTAAATGCCCAGACTTCCACATTCTTTTCAAAAAATAAAAGCCAAATCAATTAATGAAATTTCACATTCTTCTTCAATTATTGACTTCTAACATCGCAAGGAAACGTATGTATTTTACAATAATAAAAAACAAATGTAAAATAAATACGCCGATAGTTACGAAATACAATAAAAACACATCTTCCGGAAGAAAAGTCGAAAATTTTCCCTATATTTTCCCAACTTGGAGCCGTATCATGCGCGCAGTAAAAAATAACTGGTAATTACGAACGCAGTAAAAAATACGTAGTTCTCCCATACAGCCTTCGAGCGCCTGAAAATGCACCAATTACGTTTAATTACCACTGATAAAATCACCCTGGAGGCTAAACAAGGCTTCAACAAAAGTGAAAAACGACGGCGAGCTTCCGACGCCAACGCTACGCGGCGTCCATTACGACGATCGGCGTCGGTATTTTTTAAATACTGAGGTTTCATGTTAATTCGCTTGTGTGCCGAAACAATTAGAGGTATTTTGTAAATTAAACTGTTTAATTCGTAATAAGCCTATGTAGAAATTACGTCTGCTTTCAAATTGTTGATTTTTTAACAAAGGCGGCTCGCAAAGGGAGATTGAAACTCCCCATACGTGAATTTTAATCCCATAACTTTAGTATTATAAGAGCCTCTCCTCACCTTTATCCGCACTAAATGGTGCATAGGACACTGGCATCGTAATGATGTAGAGTTCGGTGGTGTAAAGGCAAAGGGGTATGTCTGTCTCAGACCAAATTTTACAGGAGAGCAAAAACAAACTAGGAAAATTAAATAACTAATTTGTTCTATGTATTTTTATATTTACATATCTGAATAAAACTAAAGAAGTATTGCTACTACAGCTGTATCCTTGCCAGATTATGGAATACAACATTTTAGACATTTTGTGGAACAAACTTAGAAAATGAATAAATTGACAGATATACACCTTTGCCATTACACTACCGTGTTATCTTGTTCCTTACTTGCATAACGGCAAGAGAATCACTCCAGCACTTCAGGGATCCTTATCCACACCCAATGGTGCATAGGGCACTGCATCATATTGACGCACTATTCCTTGATCCTTGCTTACATAAAAGCAATGTGATCAATCCTGCACTTCAGGGATCCTTATCCACACCCAATGGTGCATAGGGCACAGCATCGTAATGACTCAGTGTTATCTTGATTGTAACTTACATGAGGGCAAGGTGATCACTCCTGCACTTCAGGAACCAGTCTTGGGTAATGTAAAATAAATACAAACACACAAATATACAAATACACAAATACACAAATACACAAATAAACACTATTGAAAATCGAACACGGGATCTCAAGCATGTTACCCTAATGCCTAGACCACCGTTAATCACTTTCCTATGACGGTGTAACACTACAGACTATTATATTCTTTGGATGACCTGACGAGGGAATAGCTTTTCCGAAACTGATAGTCTTAAAGTAGTATTTTTAAGTTGTATTATACTAAGTTAATCTCATTTCAAACCCTTATCCGCACCCCAATGATGCATAGGGCACTGCATCATATAAACGCAGTGTTATCTTGATCGTTAACACATGAAGGAATGGTGATCAGCCTTCCGCTTCAGGTACCAGTCAAGGGTAATATGGAATAAATATTAGAGTGAAAAAATCGCTTATATTTATTTGACCCCCCCTGGGAATCGAACCCGGGACCTCCAGAACGGTAGCCGAGTGTGCTGACCATTACACTACGGAGGCGGACATTACAAAGTAAAAGATACATGACAAGAAGAGTATAATAAATAAGCGATCAAGTGCCCTTTGCACCATCTAGAAGTGGAAAGAGGTTCAATAAGATGAAGAAAATAGTAAGGATAGGTTAGGTTAGGTTAGGCGTGGTAATGATAGGTTAGGTGAAGTTTAGTTTAAATAATAAAACTCTTTAGTGTGGAAATATTTACTTGACGCTAAGTTTACAGTTAAACCTTAAACTGAACACCGAACAATAGATTTAAGAACGAAAGCTATTGATTTAAGGTAGTTATAAAATGATAGTTTGTTTTAAACTCTCGGTACGATTAAACCGTTCGTTGTAAGGGAAGAGCCGAGCACATTCTAATTACTAATTAGCTGTACAAGAAGAGGTAAATTGCAATTTGAATGTACCCGCGGAAGCGGAGAAACTCGGCTGGAACGAAAAGTTGAATTGGAAAAATTAAGACGCAATTTGCCGCTAAGAATATTCCTTAAAGGGAGTTCCTACCGATCAATAAAGTATTGTGTTGTATTTATAGATTTGACGTTTAATTTGTTGAACTCCATTTTGATTTATATTAAACCGACTAACTAACCATCTCGCCGCTCCACCGCAGGGGTAGGCAGAAAGAATCGAACGCCACAACATTCTGTCTTTGCATTCATGCATCTCGTCATACATATCCGACGATTATTATGACTCCTGACCCGGCCGCTTTCAAGTATTTGACATTTGGTTTTCAGAGTCTTCTAGACAGTAGTTTGATAATGCTATAACAAGGCGATTTTTTTGTAGTTTTTCATAATAATATACAGTTTAGTGAACTCGACTGTAAAACTGCAAACTAAAATCAGTATTTGATTTTAATATTTAAAATATACTTATTTGTATTTTATGTTCAAAAATGTTTGTTTATTTATTTTTATCAGTTGATGTATCTTTTTTGGCATCTCAACAAAGATGATGAAGAATATAAAGCCTGGGTACATTTACAAGGCTCATGTTTGTCATTTGTCCGCCTCCGTAGTGTAATGGTCAGCACGCTCGGCTACCGTTCTGGAGGTCCCGGGTTCGATTCCCAAGGGGGGTAAAATAAATATAAGTGATTTTTTCACTGTAATAATTATTTAATATTACCCTGGACTGGTACCTGAAGCGGAGGGCTGATCACCTGTCCTTCATGTGTAAACGATCAAAATAACACTGCGTTTAAATGACGCAGTGCCCTATGCACCATTGGGTGCGGATAAGGGTTTTATTATTATTTTATTTATGTTTGTCATTGGTTGGTTTAAGTGATCGCTTTATACACGTGTTCATTTACCACTCTACCCATGGTTGATGACCATATTACTAAAGTTTTAGAATTCCTGCATCTTATGAGGCTGTACATATGAGCTCACAACAAAAAAATCTTTTATTGAGCAGAGAGTTTTTTATTTGGATGCAAGATCCCAACCGGATTATATTTACTTACTGGGAAACGCCTGAAAACAAAACTATTAATCTACTTACGGGAAATTCTATGGTTGATTTGAGCACCCCTTTTAAATGTATGAAAGATCCTTAATGAATTGTCTCATTTGTTTGTGTTCGCAGCACTCGAAACCTAGTCGATGAATTGTACAATAAACATATGAATGTAAGTATAACATTTTTTTTAAAAGTTAAAAAGTAATAAGCGTTGAAATACAATGTAGAACCCGGCTTTGGACTATAAAACACACAATATTCACCCTTAGTGTAATGTGACTTAAAGCGGAATCGCAGTTAAAGGGAGGTAATTGCTACACATTTTCCAACTAGATATTTTATATTGGCTCCGTTTTATATGTGGACATTCACCAGGAAAACACCCAGGTATCTTTCACAATATTACACCAAAAAATGCACTCAAAATACCTTTTTCAAAGCAAAATAAGGCAAGAACACCAACTAGGAATTACACTGGGACACTTTTATTTGAATGCGTTTATTTTTTTATTAATATTTATATGACATTCATATTACGAAAAAGATTTTTGATTGACATCTCAACAATCAACGGTGAAAAATAATAAGGAAGTCTGGGTATTTACAGGACTTACGATTAGTGATTGGCTGGTTTAAGTAATCACTTTACACACTTTATAAAATTCTCCATTAAATCCACAATTGACAACTCTCTGCAATTCCTACACAACGTTTCATTTGAATACTCGTGTTTATATGTAAACATTTTTAAACAGGTTTCTTCCTAAATGGCAGCGCCGTCTATTACGATTAACAGAAACAAAACCAATTTATTTTTATTTTTATATTTATAGTTCATTGTACACATAACACGCGACAATGTTATGCGCAAGTGAAAAGAATGGAACCATCCAGACTCCCCCGAATTGCATTACTTTGTTTGATTTATTTCTTTGTTTTCAATGAAAAGTCAATTTCTTTCTCTCTTTTTGGTACCATGTTATTTTGTATTTCTTAACTATATACCGCTCATTTCTCTCAACAACGTCAAATATCAAAAATCGACAATTTTCAGTTTTACATGTGTAAGGAATGCTCAGAAAATATACTATATCCCAGCAAAAGCGGCATATTTTTAATATTGATCTTAATATTTACCCGCTACAGGGCAGAAAGTGTTGTTCTCGCATTCTCAAGAAAAGGTATTGCTTAATTCTTTTTTTATTAAAAAACCAAATATTTTTCAAATGGAGAAAAAACATTCAGGTTTTACCTTAAAAGATCTGTTTCACAGTAAAAAGTTCAATAAGTGGCTTGATATTTATTTTCAATAAATTTTACTATATTTTCAATATATTGTCTGTCTCCGTAGTGTAATGGTCAGCACGCTCGGCTACCGTTCTGGAGGTCCCGGGTTCGATTCCCAGGGGGGGTCAAATGAATTTAAGTGATTTTTTCACTCTTATTATTCAATATTACCCTCTTATTCATTCAATATTACCCTGGACTGGTACCTGAAGCGGAGGGCTGATCACCTTTCCTTCGTGTGTTAACGATCAAGATAATACTGTGTTTGTTTAATGCAGTGCCTTATGCACCATTGGGGTGCGGATAAGGGTTGAATTGAAATTGAATATTTTCAAACTTTAAAAATGATCCTGAAAATCGAGTTTTTTGATATTTGACATTGTTGGAAGGAGTGAGCAAATTGTCACAATATTAATTTATATATGTTTTAAAAAAATAAAATACAACTTAGTAGACGCAAAAAACAGCGTTTGATTTAAAAATTAATACTTAAATTAAAATGGAGTTCTACAAATTAAATGCCAAATCAATAAATAAATATGGAGTGTGGTCTTAAGTGTTTTATTTGGTGATCGGTCACATCTTTTGATTACCATTTGAAGGTAAGTAATGAATATGTATGGAGAAATTAAGGAATAATTTCACTTTGAATTTGAATCATTTTGCATAAAGTTTTCCGAGTATGACAAAACTTGACAAGAGTATAACTTCCTACGCGAACTATTTTTCCTTTCTTTAATTACTTTTTTATCATATCGCTCACTCCTTTCAAGAACGTCATGAATTAAAAAACCTGATTTTTCAGGAGAACGTTTTTAAAGTATAAAAATATAATACAAATATATTAAAAATAAATATCAAGCCACTTATTGAACTTTTTACTATGCAAAATTTCTTTTAAGGTAAAATCTGAAGGTTTTTTCTCCATTTGAAAAATATTTACTGTATTTCAAAAAAAATAATAAAACAATACCTTTTCTTCAAGTTTTTCGATTTTTGACGTTCTTGAAAGGAGTGAGCGATTTGACAGATCAATATAAATAATATGTAAATTGATAAGTCCACTGGGTTCGACTAAGTACAGGTAAGCAGTGGAATCGATTGAATCCGGCGGAGAAGAAAGTTTTAATATCATTCCGAAAGTTTTTTATCAAATCTTGAAACTGAACAAGTAAAAAACAGATTTCAAATTCTTCTAGCTTTTATTAAATTTGGTCCCATTTTCTAAACTTGTAATATTTGAGCTTCTTTAAAATGGAAATTTAATATTAAAACAGGGTTAAATTCAGACCCTTGCTATGAAGGAAATTGTTTAATAGACTTTTCGATGAAGTTTTATAAAAAAAACATAATTGTTGTGAAAAATGTTTTTTTTTTATCAAACGGTATTTATTTATTTTATTATTTTATTTTTTTCAAAATACATTACATACATAAGTAATATATACATATAATATTCCTGATGAGTAATTTCTATTTCCCATTTTGGGACATGGGATGAAGGTTAACAAGACTGGAACACAAATAATAAAGTAAAAATAACCATACTAATACATGGCAAAATATATAAACAATATACAGGTATAAAAAATAGGCATAAGAAGCATATATAAAAGAAATATATGAGAAAAACATTTAAGTTTATTTAACACATATAACAAGTATTTTTTAATTATTTTTAAATCTCAATAAAGACGATGAAAAATATGGTCTGGGTATTCATATAGGGTATTATACAGGGCTAAAGACTCGACATTAGCTGACTTAAGTGATCAATTTATATACTGTAACATTCATCATTCCACCCATAATTGACAACCACGCTACTTAAATTCTTGTAACTTCTATATTTATCGAACCTTCTTTATATATATTAAATGTCATTTTATATTATATGAAAAAAAATAGAAGATATCAAAATTCTTTAGAAAAAAATAATGCCCATTATATGTACAACATTTTGAGTGTGTCCAAATATTTGTTCACAAAATCTGGATTATCTCCAATTACAGGAGTTATTTTCATATTATTTTTTGAGATCTCATCAAAGATGAAGAAGAATATGGAAGTCTGGGCATTTACGGGGCTTACGACCGTCATAGGCTGGTTTAAGTGATCATTTTACACACGTGTAACATTCACCAATTCTACCCATTATTGACAACCACACTACTCAAATTCTTGGAAGTTCTATATATATTAACCAATTTAGAAACCTTGTTCATGAATCACTAAAACTTCACTAGAGACATCTATTGGTGAGATGTAAAGAAGCTTTTTATTAATTAAGTGAAGTTTTAGTGATTCATGAACAAGGTTTCTAAATTGGTTAATATATATAGAACTTCCAAGAATTTGAGTAGTGTGGTTGTCAATAATGGGTAGAATTGGTGAATGTTACACGTGTGTAAAGTGATCACTTAAACCAGCCTATGACGGTCGTAAGCCCCGTAAATGCCCAGACTTCCATATTCTTCTTCATCTTTGATGAGATGTCAAAAAATAATACCCATTATATGTATTTTATGTCTCCAAAATAAATTTATAAGAGAAAAGAAAAAAAACCTATTTATACTATCAATCAAATGAAACAATAAACCTTGAGTGCAAGTCCCTCTCCAAGCACAAGAGCTCAGTCCCTTATTTGGAGAGGCACAGCAAAACTAAAATTATAACTTAATATTTAATTAAAATGAAACTTAGTTTCAAAATCACTAAACATTTTTATTATAACTTAATTATAATGTCTACCGGATTCGAAGCTAACCGGTAGACATTATAATTAAGTTGTAATAAAATATTTATGGTGATTTTGAAACAAAGTTACATTTTAATTATAAAATGGAAAATCACAAAGTTAGTGCTTCAAATATAAATCATACTAAAATTATAAGTTTGCCATATCGCTCACTCCTTTCAAGAACGTCATAAATCAAAAAACTTGATTTTTCAGGACAACGTTTTTAATGTTTAAAAATATAATACAATTTATTAAAAATAAATATCAAGCCACTTATTAAACTTTTTACTGTGCAACAGGTCTTTTTAGGTTAAACCTAAAGGTTTTTCTCCATTTGAAAAATAACTAATATATTTAAAAAAAAAAAAAATGTTCTTCAAAATGCAAAAACAACACTTTCTGCCCTGTAGCGGGTAAATATTAAGTTAAAAATATGCCACTTTTGCTGGGATATAGTACATTTTCTGGGCATTCCGAAAACATGCTCAGCTGAAAATTGACGATTTTTGATTCATGACGTTCTTGAAAGGAGTGAGCGATATGTATAAATGTATATAAATTGTATCAAATTGTAACAAAAATTAATAAATAATAATAAAACCCTTATCCGCACCCCAATGGTGCATAGGGCACTGTGTCATATAAACGCAGTGTTATCTTGATCGTTTACACATGAAGGAAAGGTGATCAGCCCTCCGCTTCAGGTACCAGTCCATGGTAATATTGAATAAATATCACAGTGAAAAAATCACTTATATTTATTTTACCCCCCTTGGGAATCGAACCCGGGACCTCCAGAACGGTAGCCGAGCGTGCTGACCATTACACTACGGAGGCGGACTAAATTAATAATTAAATAACAAAAATTAACAATATTAAATATTTAAAAATATATATGATAAAAAATAAATAAAACGTAAAGTAAATACTAAACATGTGTACACTTTTCTTTCAAAAATTTTCTCGGCGTATAAATTTCAAGAGCGTACCCTTTTAGCGCTAAGCACGATTAAATAATGTATGCCATTTTGACCCTTGGAGCTCTCAACTTGAAGTTGCATGTTAAACGGCAGTAAAGTAAAGGGCTCCCTTTACATACGTACCCGCCAGTACGACCGCCCTCCGACGTGCATTAAGGGCTGTTTTCATTTGAAATGCTCCCAGACCACTTTGCGCATAATATTACAAACACTCGAGCACTGTAATTTCTTATTAATTAATCGCAAAATGAAACGATGAAAATTATTAACATTTTGTGTCAACATAATGCTTTATTTCATGTATTAATTATAAAATCAAACACAGATTTGTTTAAAAATGTCATAACTAGGCGAAACAATTCTAAAAATATTAATTTTGGAGTTGTTTTTTAAACAATAAAATACAACTTAGTAGACTAAAAAAAAAGATTTACAACATTTTGAGTGTGTCCAAATACTTGTTCACAAATCTGGATTATCTCCAATCATAGGAGTATTTTTCATATTATTTTTTGACATCTCATCAAAGATCTGATGATCTTCTTGATGAGATGTCAAAAAATAATATGAAAAATACTCCTATAGTTGGAGATAATCCAAATTTGTGAACAAGTATTTGGACACACTCAAAATGTTGTACATAAATTATCTGTTGATAAAATTGATAAAAATGAAAATGATATTTTCTGGAGTTTCTCATGTGTGTGATCATAATCCAGGGTTCGGATCTCACATACTAATAAAAGAGTTTTTGCTCAATAAAAAGCTTCTTTTCATCTCACCTATAGATGTCTCTAGTGAAGTTCTAGTGATTCAAGAACAATGTTACAAAATTGGTTCATATATATAAATATAACTTTCAAGAAATTGAGTAGTGTGGTTGTCAATAATGGGTAGAATTGGTAAATGTTACACGTGTGTAAAGTGATCACTTAAATCAGCAAATAATATGAGTTATGTTAAGTTGAGTTAAGTCTTAAGTCTTAAGTGAACAATTACTTGTGATGTCCGAATCCTGGATTATAATCACATACATGAGAAACGCTAGAAAATATCCTTTTCATTTTTATTATTTTAAATTATAATTCTTATTATTATTATTTTATCGTTTTTATAATGATGATAATAAAAATAAATTTGGATAATTCCGTAAAATACTACCCAAGGGCGTTTTATCAATATTGAGATGTCAAAAATCATATAAAAATAACTTCCATGTGGAAAAAATCCAGATTTTTGGACACACTTACAAATATTGTGTATAATTTTGTCGTATTGGCATCCTGACGTCCATATTTCACGAAAGCCAAATTGCGTTGTTAAGTATACCAATAGTCGGATAGGGTCGACGTTTCGAATTCAGCTAAGCGTCCATTGTCAGGCGTCCGATGGGGGTTGCCCCCATGAAAGCCTTCTGTACATTGTACTCGGCCACAAGTGAGCGACCACAGGAATCAAAAATGGAAAAACCTCGATTAATTTCCAATGTGAATGGGTTTTTCCACAAAATAAATCTTATACAATTCCAAAGGAAAATATGTCGTCACTGAAATGCGTCGTTTTAAAGGGTGAAATTTTAATAACTCTCGATTCGGAATGAGGCTTCCCTTTTTGTCTTATGACGTCAGCGCACGATGACATTGTATCTGAAGCAGACAGGTACCTGTAGAAAAATGGCTGGTCAATTTTTATTTGTGTACTTTTTAATTATTTTATATTTATTTGTTATTTATTGTAACTGCAGACAGGGTGTAGAATTCCATATTGAATTGTTGCGTACCTAATATATCCAAAATAAAACACGGTTATTGGATTCAATTTTACTTTATTGACATATCGCTCACTCCTTTCAAGAACGTCATAAATAAAAAATCGTCAATTTTCAGTTGTGCATGTTTTCGGAATACCAAGAAAATGTACTTTATCCCAGCAAAAGAGCCATATTTTTAACTAAATATTCACCCGCTACAGGGCAGAAAGTGTTGTTTTTGCATTTTGAAGAAAAGGTATTGTTTAATTATTTTTTTAAAAATACAAAATATTTTTCAAATGGAGAAAAAAACCTTCAGGTTTTACCTAAAAAGATCTATTGCACAGTAAAAAGTTCGATAAGTGGCTTGATATTTATTTTTAATACATTGTATTATATTTTATAACTTTAAAAAGGCTCTCCTGAAAAATCAAGTTTTTTGATTTATGACGTTCTTGAAAGGAGTGAGCGATATGTATGATAATATGTGACGCGTTTCGTCTTATTAAGACATTATCAAACGAAATAGTGTTTTGATAATGTCTTAATAAGACGAAACGTCTCACATATTATCATATATATATGTATAAATCTGTTTTTACTGGTGACAGATGTGACCACGGATTGCTGCATCGGTACATTGATCGTCACATACTTCATTCATCTGCATTGAGAGGGTCGTAACTCGACTGCACTCTCGAAATTATAAATTTTGAACAGACCATTGAATTAGTACGAAATTTTCTTGGCAAGACTTTAAGTTTGAAGTGTTTCAAGCTTTCTCAAGGAGACTTGGACAAAACACATTTTACAGTAATCATTATTTTGTTTAATTTACTCTTAATAATTTATCTTTACATATTTATTAAACTCCACTTATTCTCCGCCTCCGTAGTGTAATGGTCAGCACGCTCGGCTACCGTTCTGGAGGTCCCGGGTTCGATTCCCAGGGGGGGGGTCAGATAAATATGAGTGATTTTTTCACTCTAATATTTATTCAATATTACCCTGGACTGGTACCTTAAGCGGAGGGCTGATCACCTGTCCTGATTACCTTCCCGTCGTGTGTTAACGATCAAGATAACACTGTGTTTATATAATGCAGTGCCTTATGCACCATTGGGGTGCGGATAAGGGTTTGAAAACCATCATGCCACTTCTAACAGAGGTAAGGAGAGAGAATATAACGCCACAACGATTTTGCAAATAATCTTCACCTCCTCCATATTCATCAACTCCTCATACATACCTGCTAGATATTCCGACTCTTGACTTTAACACGACCAACTATTTGATATTCTTGATCATGAGAAGTTTCTTCGGTCTTTGTCTGCTTCTTTATCATCAAAATTATATATACTAAACCATATCGGCTCCCTAGGTGGAGCATATGGAGTCCACAAACTGTCTCCGGGCTTTTCTGTCTTCTGCCAGCTCCCTTGCATCCTCCCAAGTCAGATCCGTGTCCCGAGTTCTGACGAGAACTGCCGACGAGTTGTCAGCAGTGAGTGGTCGTCCTGCGACCAGTGCAATTTTAGGCGTGCGGTGGTTTGACTTTGTGAGGAATGAAGAAATAAGGCGTAGGACGCAGCAAATCTTTGTCACAACTGTCGTCAAGAAAAGGCGATTCAGTTGGCTTGGCCATGCACTCCGCATGCCTCCCGAGAGCCGCCATCAAGCTTGCCTCTTTTACAAGGCATACCATTCGCATCGTCAAAATTAGCATTATAAATTTGTTTTACAGTTCTTTCTTCGCTCATACGTTCCGCATGCCCAAACCATCCCAACAAACCTTTCTTAATTCGATGGATAATGCTCATCTCAGTCAAAGATGTCAAAAAATAATATAAAATAACTCCTAATGGGAGATGATCCGGATTTGTGAACAAATATTTGGACGCACTTAAAACGTTGTATCTAAATATCACACGTGAAGCAATTCTCTATAACAAACTATTATTTCTTTGTTTACTTTTGGCACTGGGTGGCAAAGATAGCCGACTGGATATAATTGTATTTCTTAACGTGATACCAAACCCCTGTACACGGTGCTCCGAAATTCTTAGACTACTGCAAATTTCTGGATAATCAAAAAATATGTATTTATTTACTAAAAATTATAGCTGTGCACAAAACGATGTATGATACATAGATGCCCGGGTGTTAAAATAAGGGAAGAATGCAAGCCAGAGATAAGAATTATATATAGAAATTTTAAAGGTGTGTTGAGATGGTTTGGACATGAAAAACAAATGAGTGTGGGAAGAACGATATTATGAATTTATTAGGCAAATGAAGTCTCATTTTTTTTTAAATTTATTTTAAAAACATAGCAAACATAAGTCATATTTATAACATTCTCGATGATTCATTTCCATATCTCATTTTGGGACATAGGATTAAAATTAACAAGACTGAAAAAAAAATAAGAATGATAAAAAAGAAAAAAAAATAATCAAAACTAAAAACACAGGGAAAAATAAAAACAATAAAAATACAATTTGGACAACAAGAGCAGAGAAAAATCGAGAAAAACATATCAAGGCCAAGGAGGTACATCAAATACTAAAAATGATACTGTTAAGGACTTGGAATAATCGTCGAGTATGTTTGAGGAGATTCATGCATGTGGAAGAGGTTTGGTTTGGTGGTTTGGAGTTTTATTCTTACTGCCAACCCCTGCGTTGTGATGGGCAGTTAGTCAGTAGTATAATTTTTTAAAAATATTTTGCTATTTAAAATACGTGTCTCAGATTGAGATAGAACATTTATTGTTTATATGGTAGAAGATTGGAATGTATTTTTCAAGCAGACAAAATACAGGTATACTCAATTCAAAAGCTTCTTTATCAAGACTTGATAAAGAAGGGGTTAGCTTCAAATCCGGCAGACATTTAAATGATTAAAATTTATAATGATTTTAAAACAAAGTCATGTTAAATTAAAAAAATGTAAAATCACAAAGCTAGTGCTTCAAATGTATTTTTTTTTTAATCTTCAACAATCATTCTCGTCTAATTTTAAGAATACTCAAGGGATTGAATATTTATTTTTTTTTATTTCTGTTTTTTTAATGATATTTTTTTAATTATTTTTTTATTGTCCCTTCTACATCCGGTACACCGCGTACACGCCAACCATTTCTAGAGAAACTCCCCTTAAAACGGAAACAATAGATTTCCCACACAATATTATTTAATTGTTTGGAGAAAAGTGCTTATTTAGCAGAAATCAAGTCATTGTTTGAAGGGGTTTAAATCGTTATAACTACTTATTATTTCTTTTTCATCGAAAAAATGCAATACTGCTTTTTAAGACAAAACTAAAACACTGTTTTTAACCGCTTTTATTTTTGGTACTTTTCTCTAACCGGTTTTGACAAGAAGCTTGTCATCTTTGGGGATGGATATCCATCCCTAAAGATGACAGGACGACATCAGTTTTGAACGTAAGAAGATGAAAGTATCAGTATCTCAGTGCCGGACCCTGCATTTGTCTGGCTACAGCCTGCATTTGGCTGGCTTTAGCGATGTATACATACACATAAGCTTCTTTCATCTCACCATAGATGTCCCTGCATTTGGCTGGCTGGACCCTGCATTTGGCTGGCTACAACTTGCATTTGGCTGGCTTTAGCGATGTATACATACACATAAGCTTCTTTCATCACACCATAGATGTCTCTAGCGTAGTTCTAGTAATTCAAGTACTATGTTTTTAATTTGAACATAATATGTAGAAGTTTTAAGAATTTTAGCAGTGTGGTTATCAATCATGGATGGAATTGATGAATGTTACACGTCTGTAAAATTATCGCTTTAACCAGCTTATGCCCAGACTTCCATATTCTTCTTAATCGGTGTTGAGATTTTTTTATTTATCATGTCTGTTAATTATGTAAAATATTGCCTTTTTCACAGATTTCGTATTTTTTCAAAAATCAGGAGTTGAAAAAAGATCAGGCCTTCGTGAACGGATCACTAAAGTGATTCTAATCTTTTGATGCGGTTCTTCAGACTGAACGGATCTCACCCACTTCTACGGAGAAGACCCGGTATATTGGAGCACCTACTTTAGTTTGAATAATATGGATTTAGGTTGTTTTGAAGGAAGAGCTTGTGTTTGCAGCGCGACTAATCTCTTGTAGGCGCAGAGCTTAGACGTCGCGCAAAATGCAAACACACGTAACTATTGCACTGAAAGGGTGAACACTTGAGCAATCTAGGGGTGAGTAAACGCTGCAATGTTCATTTCTTCTTCTTTTTCTCTTTTTGATTATTTTCTTCTTCTTTTAATGATCCTCATACCGCTTTGCGCATCTTTTCATCGATTATACTCGTATGCACCTATTAACATGTATTCTATTACACGTTAGCCTCATAAATTTGTTTAACTATTCTTTCTTTACTCATTCGATCCACATATCCAAAACATCTCAGCAGACCTTTCTTAATTTTATCGATAGTGCTTATCTCTGCCTTGCAGTCTTTCGTTGCATAACCATTTGAATATATGTATATTTTATTCATTTATTTGATTTATTTTAACTCCATGTACAAAAAAAAATGTGTGCGTTGGCGGGCTTATTTATAAGAACCAATATCCGTTAGTGTATGTTGGTCTTCGGCTCGACCAAAAATCATGTGTTAAACATTTTGTGCAGTTTTAAGTGTGTAAATGGTGCTATGGTGGTGAAGGGTGGTATTGTTTGCATGCTGTGGTAGTAATTGTCCTGATGAAGAGACGGATACGTCTCGAAACCGGTCGACATCTAAATCTCGGTGAGTGCTTTATACTAATATTATTTACATTTTTGTAAAACATAAATAAGTAATAATGACTAACCATAAAGTAAATGCTTTAAATATTTATAATATTGAGAATAAGCAATATCTCTCTGCTAAGCAAAAATACTATACAACGTTTTACCGCTCATTCGTTTGAGAGATCGCATTTTAACTGCTTTATTTTCTTCTTAATCTTCCTATATTTTCTCAGGCTCATATTGTACAAAGTTAATACTATAAACTATTCTGAAAAATCGAATGCCTGATGCGATGAATACGTTGCAATATCAACAAAAATCTTGAAATAATTATTTAGAGTTGCGTTTGTCTTTTTTTTCAGCTCCCTGCCACATTCACGGGGGTAGGGGGTCGGAAAGGTGTCCCGATTTCATCCCGAAATGTTATTCTTCATTTCCCGGCCGGGATAACAAAACTAATCGGGAACGGGAGTACATCTGTTGACGGAATTGGAAAGTTTTGTTTATTCAGTCGGCCGACACACGCGCTCGGATGTAGTGACGTCACGGCCGGAAGTTGACACAAAGGATTATCGGAAGTTGTAGGGAATTAACTCGGAAATTTCGCATTTAGGAACGCGAAATCACATTTCAAGAACTCTATTATTATTTCTGGAGCTATACACTTTATTTATTCCTGTATAAAATTTACTAATTTATTTTACCTAAAATGGCAGTGCAATGGCTGTTTTAAGCAAAGCTACTGATAAAAATATATCGCTCACTCCTTTCAACAACGTCAAATATCAAAAATCGTCCATTTTCAGTTATGAATGTTTTTGGAATGCCCAGAAAATGTACTATATCCCAGCAAAAGCGTTATACTTTTAACTTAATGTTTACCCGCTACAGGGCAGAAAGTGTTGTTTTTGCATTTTGTAGAAAAGGTATTGTTAATTTTTTTTTTTAAATGTACAAATCATTTTTTCAAATGGAGAAAAAACATTCAGGTTTTACCTAAAAAGACACAGTTGTACAGTAATAAGTTCAAAAAGTGGCTTGATATTTAAGTTAAATACATATCCATCCCTAATGATGATAATGTGCTTGTCGAAACCGGTTGAAAAAAAGGTACAAAAAGGATTGATTACACAGTTTTTGTAAAAGAAAAACACTTGTTTTTAATACTTGAGTTTATTTTATTATAACGCCTAGTTTCGGAAGCTATGTATCCATCTGTAGGTCTAAATATAAACCTTTGTGTTTTTCTTTAACAATTTCATCATGTCTTCTTTCATCGCCACAAAGTGAATGTCGAAACAATAAATTTTGTAATAAACTTTATAAAATAAAACAGCTGTATTTCAACCATTTTTTATCGGTCCACTTTATCCAACCGGTTTCGATAAGAACCTTGTCATCATCAGAGTTTATGTACTAAATTCTAAAAAGTGGTTATAACAAAGTTTTTATATTTTATAAAGGTTATAAAATGTGCCACAAAATATCTGCGAAAAACATTAAAATACTAATATTTTTGACTCTGCATCTCTTATTGCAGTGCCCTATGTGCCAATTCACCAAAATCGATGTTATTTGCATTATCAACAGCAGCGGGCACTAACTAACTTAATCTTGAACCATAACTTATTCTGGATTATAAAGGGGTTGTTATAATAGCATAAGGGGTGAGAATAATGGGAGCGTTTGTTGGGGAAAGTGCTCTATTCTGACGCCACTAACTTCCGCGGTAATAGTGATATTTGCAATCGCACAAAAGGGTGTTTTAACAATGCATTACAGTTGGCGATATTGTGATTATCAAATCAGCATTTCCTCTAGATTTGTTTATTAAGCAAAGGATACTTACACAAATTCAAATAATTGTTTATTTTTTTTAACAACATTTTGAGTGTGTCCAAATACTTGTTCACAAAATCTGGATTATCTCCAATTACAGGAGTTATTTTCATATTATTTTTTGACATCTCATTAGAGATGAAGAAGAATATGGAAGTCTGGGCATTTACGGGGCTATCGACCAATTTTAATCAAGATTTTGTGAACAAGTATTTGGACACACTCAAAATGTTGTAAATAAATTGTCTGGTCAAATTATAAGCTTAAATAATAAAAATGAAAATGGTATTTTCTGGCGTTTCTCATGTGTGTACCGTTTTTGCTGGGGTATAGTACATTTTCTGGGCACTCCGAAAACATGTACAAGCGAAAATTGACGATATTTGATATATGACGTTCTTGAAAGGAGTGAGCGATGCGTGTGATAATAATCCAGAATTTAAACCTCGTATACTAATATAAGAGTTTCTGCTTAGTAAAAAGCTTCTTTACATCTCACCAATAGATGTCTCTAGTGAAGTTCTAATGATTCAAGAACAAGGTTTCTAAATTGGTTCATATATACAGAACTTCCAAGAATTTGAGAAGTTTGGTTGTCAATAATGGGTAGAATTGGCGATGTTACACGTGTGTAAAGTGATCACTTAAACCAGCCTATGACGGTCGTCAGCCCCGTAAATGCCCAGACTTCCATATTCTTCTTCATCTTTGATGAGATGTCAAAATATAATATGTTCAATTTTTTATTTATTTGATGATGATGATGTTTGAATAAATGAAGAGACGGGTACGTCTTGAAACCGGTAGACATAAAAATCTCGGTGAGTGGTCATATACTAATATTATATTTTTGTAAAAAAAAATAAGTAAAAATGACTAACTACAAAGTAAATGCTTTAGTATGAGCAATATTGAGAATAATTATTCATTTATTCAAACGCTTATCCGCACCCCAATGATGCATAGGGCACTGCATTATATAAACACAGTGTTATCTTGATCGTTAGCACACGAAGAAAAGGTGATCAGCCCTCCGTTTCAGGTACCAGTCCCGGGTAATATTGAATAAATATTATAGTAAAAAAATCACTTATATTTATTTTACCCTCCTTGGGAATCAAACCCGGGACCTCCAGAACGGTACCCTAGCGTGCTGACCATTACACTACGAAGGCGGACAATTTTTTTTAAATGAAATATCTCCATTATTTATTCTAATTTTCAGGTAATTTCAAAATGCGAAAATTATAAAAAAAATATTAGTTTTCATGCAGAAATAACACCCTTACGCTATATGATAGTTTAAAATATTTGAGGCGCATATAATAAAATTTGTAAATTATTCGTAATGCGATTGGTGGAATGAATTTGGGAAACGGATATTTATATACATATACACGTTAAAGCATTTTAATGTATCGGTAACATAAAAACAGTGTATTTTACCATTTTATAAAATAATACTAGAACTTTGTTTTTGACTTTTATTTTTGTTACAACTGGTTTCGACAAGAAGCTTGTCATCTTCAGGGATGAAGCATTATCATCATATTCAGGGATCTTCAGGGATCCCTGAATATAATGATAATGCTTATCTCAGCCCTGATTTCTTCCCTTATTTCACCATTCGTGCATCTATCATACATCATTTTGACGCTCATTCGCATGAGAGATCGTACTTTGACTGAATTCTATCTACTTTCATCCTTCTTTTGCCAACTCCATGCTTCACGTCCATACATTAAGGTTGATACCAAGTCTCCATCGTGTAGCTTTCACCGTTAGGGTTTTTATTTGCTGAATTCGGTTGAATTCAATTGAAGTCGAATTCAGGCATTTAAATTATAGTCCTTTCTTTCGTCTCTATCTTTTCCATTCAATTTTAAAATGAGATTACCATTTCTACAAAAAAGAAGTTTTTAAATTCTCCATCGTTCTTTAACTAACCATAGATGTTATTTAAAATTACAAACGCAGGTTTATTCAAAAGAGCGTTTTAGAAAGGGAGTTGGGCTATTTAAAAAAAAAATATTAAAAAAAAACACTTTAGACCCCGCCCACTCCTTTCAACCTATGTATGTGTATAAATCCCGACCTATTTTGATTTACTAATTTAGTGCATGTGAGACCTCGCCTTTAGTGCATGTTGTTCTGTAATCCTTAGTGCATGTTGGTCCTCGGGTTGACCAAAAACGCATATGATTTATATTTTGTGTAATTGTAGGTGTGTGGTAGTGACGTGGAGTAATGTGGAAGAAACAAATAATGTTTTCAATTCTGACGAATAATTATTAACAACATTAACGTTCACCAATTCTACACATGATTGACAACCACACTACTCAAATTCTCGGAACTTCTATATATATAATCCAATTTCGAAACATTATATTTGAATCACTAAAGTTTTCACTAGAGACATCTATTATTGATCATATACATAGAACTTTCAAGAATTTGAGCAGTGTGGTTATCAATCATGAATGATACACGTGTGTAAAGTGATCACTTAAACCAGCCTATGACGGTCGTCAGCCCCGTAAATGCCCAGACTTCCATATTCTTCTTCATCTTTGATGAGATGTCAAAAAATAATTTGAAAATAACTCCTGTAATTGGAGATAATCCAGATTTTGTGAACAAGTATTTAGACACACTCAAAATGTTGTAAATAAAACTTTCTTGGATCGATTTTGCAGTACATGAGAATCAAACCAGCGACGCCACGGGAAAGGTAAATAAATATCCTTGTTTCGGAATTCTGAATACAAATTTTTTAATGTAATGGTTTTTTGGTCCGCATTGCTCTTTCTGCAATGGCGGTTTCAACCGAAAGAAATGGTATTTCACACCCCGTCGAGTTGAGAAAGGAGGCTTTAGTAGGGGTGGTAATAAATAAGCGGGCTAAGGGTGGACTGTCTGTCTGTCCGTCTCTCTCTCCTACTGCGGAACGGAAGGGTCCGCGGCCGGCTTCAGCGTTACTCAACCCCGCGTCGCCGTGACGCCCGATTTATGGGCCAATTATAGCTTCCGGTGACTCCGGCACTGTGATACAGGCGCCCTTAACCCTTGCCCGACTCCACACCTGGAATAAGGATTTTTGAGTCTGCTAGACTTGGTTTTTGAGACTGGTGGTCTCATCAAATGGACCGATGCACAATCGCATGTATTCGGGAGTAATAAATTTGGTATTTCAACTAAGCTGTCAGATGTAGTGATTTTAAAACATACAACTATTTATGAAGTAAAATGCACTGCCAACAATTTAAGTCCAATACAGATGAAGAAGAATCTGGAAATCTGGACATTTACAGGGCTTGGTTAAGTGATCACTTTACATACGTATAACATTCGTCAATTCTACTCAAGATTGACAACCACACTATTGTTATATATGTGTTTTTTTTACATGAAATAATAATTACTAATTAAAAAAAAAAATTGAGGTAATAAGATTTGTGAAAAGTACATTACATTTATGGACATTTTTTAAAACACTTGTAATAAACCACTTAATGAGTTTTATTTCATATAACATTACTTGTTTCGAAAACTAACGATGTTAACTTAAAATGTTTTCATCTACACACTCTAAATGTTGTTTATATGTATTTTATTTGGGGATGTGGTAACGAGGAAGAAGACGGTCGTGTTGAATAGATATTTATTTAACCATAAATGTTACACAAGACGGTACGGCGTAGCGGTGGCGTAGATGTACGGTCGGGCTGACTGGAGTAGCTCCTTGATGCTGACGAGGGTGATGGACTGGAGGTCGTAGCGAGGTCTTGATGCGGCGGTCTCGTGACGGTGGGACTGGAGATCGTAGCGAGGTCTTGATGCGGTGGTCTCGTGACGGTGACGGTGTTACTTGGTGGATTCCCGGCGGAGGAGTGAGAGGTCGATCTTCGTAGTAGCGATTCCGGTGGAGGAATGAGATGGTGAGGCAGAAGCTGTTCCCCTTTTATATCGTTTGGGAACTCTTTGTTCCTTTGTCTCGGTTTAGGATCAAAGTCTGTTCACATGTTAGTCAAAACAAATCCAGGTTGCCTTTCACTAGACGTTGCACTTCTTTTGTTCTCGGTCACTGCCTCCTTTGTTTTACATAGTTGCAGTGATTGCATTCTGAGAATTCGCTCTTATTATCAGTAGGGTTGAGTGGCTTGCTGACCACTACAATAATAATAAAATTGGATAACTTATAAAGCGCCATTTTCGTAAAAAAATACCTCAAGGGCGCTTCACGGTGAATACCTCAAGGGCGCTTCACGATTTATATGTATTTGACAACTCGACATCAAAAATTAAGCTGGAAAGATATTTAAACCAAGAAAAAGCATTAATAAGGTAACTAAAGCAGCATATACCCATTGTTGAGTTAGATTATAATTGCATAATGAAGCGGCTTAAATTGATAAATCTAAGTGATAGAAGGGAAATCACTGATCTGGTTCTGTTATATAAAATTATTAACAATTTTTTGGACAGCCCTAATCTCCTAAACCAAATAAAGCTTAGCGTGCGCCAAAGAGGTACTAGGCAAAAATCTGTATTCGCAGTATTTGTACATAATGCAAACTATGCCATGTTCTCTCCGATTCCGCGGCTTCACATGTTAGCCAATGCTTTTGAAAGTATAGATTTATTCAATATATTGTTATCCTCCTTGAAATCTGTACTTTCTCAGCATTTCTTCTCCATGTTATAATGGATAAATTTAAACGTTGTGTTTCACTCTCTCTTACTGCTCGCCGATAGTGTTTGAAGGAGACGTGTATTAACTAGTGCTTACTACTTGTTATTTTATTTTTGAATTATGATTTTATGTAATAAGACTATTTGTTACAAGATTTTTTGTTTCTCTATTAGTTTATTCATTAGTGTATTTTTAATTTTTTTTTGTATTAGATACTGTATATATGTATTATATGTATTACTTTAAAGGCTTCAGCCGTTCAATAAATAAATAAATAAATAAATAAAAGTAACATTTTAAATAACATCCTATCAATGTTTAAAAATTAATTCAATTTAATTGATTAAAACTAATTAAATTAAAATATATAATTCGAGTAAAAAACTCAAAACAATTATGTTCATATGTAAAATAAAAACATTTTTATATTAAATTCACACCAAATAAGGTGATAAAATGGCAGGTCATACTGATACCTGCTGTCCAACAAAAATTAACGCCCCAAAGATTTGATAATAGGAGGAAATTTATCTTCTCTAGAATTATCAGACTTGATTTTGTGGCCAAAAAATATAACAAGAACAGAGTCCAGGAAACTCGAGTGTGGCTTATCTAAGGTTAAGGGTGAAGTCTCCCGTATAAGATTAAATTAGCAACACTTATCTTTGTAATCAAGAGGTTTGATCTGGGGGCGGGAGATTGAGGGTTGAGGGTTGGGACGTCTCTAGATTACAGCGGAAATTCTTCAATTGGTTTCGCAGGCACAAGAGTCCACACAAACTAGCCTCTGAATTGGGTTAATTTTATTATCGTGATTCGCTGAAATAATAATTGGGAATATGGACGAGAAGGACGAATAAGGGATGACCACCCTCTAGAGACTTGTATTCTGGTTATTATCATCCGAGTTATTAATGAATATAATTATTTAGTGGGCATAATATTTGTATATTATCTTAAGAGACCAAATAGCATTTTTAAGAATCAATTTATTTACGTCGTTATTAAGACCAAGGATTATTTTTAAAACGAATGAAAGTTATTTATTATAGATAAAGTAGTCGTACAGGAGAAAGTGACCAAGTGCATTTGTTTATAAAAACGTGATCATTGATTATTTGATATCTTAATATTGCCCTGAAAAAATCCCAAAGCGATTTTAAACTTGGAAGTTTAATATATTGACTTGTTAAAAATGACAAACTGCATTGATGTTTATTTTCTTGCAAAACAAAAGTGACTTAAATGGCCCTCCTGAACTATTCATATTTCATTTTTAATTAATGTTTTACTTAGTAAATACCACTATTTCTTAAAATCTACTGTGACACGTGTTTCGATGCATTCCGCATCATTTTCAAACACCGTATGTAGGAATGCATCGAAACACGTGTCACAGTAGATTTTAAGAAATAGTGGTAAGTAAAACAACTAAGTAAAACATTTATTAAAAATGGATAGATTTTACCACAAAGTGACTGCCGAATCAATTAATGAAATTATTTATATTTCGTTAGTTGGTCACTTTCTCCTGTACGACTACGATATATTTACGTTACACGTAAGTCCTGAAGGCATAAAATTTGTTGTGTTAAAATATTTACATTTAAAAATACATTTTTTTCATAACCATAATATAAGCAAGTCATAAAATATTTTATGGTTATGTAATCTGAATAATCGTTTGATAAAAGTTTACAATCTGTTAATAAAAGTTTAAAAAACAAAATCAAAACAAAAAATACAAAATCGAAAATAAAAATAAAAGCGAAGACAAAAACGAAAAAAAAATTAAAAAAAAAACAAAAAAAACGGAAACGAAATATAAAATAAAAACACGAAAAAAAAACGAATAACGGAAACGGAATCGAAAACCAAAATAAACTCAAATAGTCATATGTTTTTAATTTCTTTATTTTTTATAAAATGATAAATAAACTTACACAAATACAATACAAATCTATCATATATTTCATGTTTAAATTATTACGTACTATTATGATGCTTAAAATCCTATTTGTTAGTTAAAGAAAAGTTTTTTTTTTAAACAACAAGACAAAATTAATACACCAGTTTATAAAATTTATGAATAGTCATGAAATTGTGTTTTTTAGAATTTCGACAAGAACCTTGTCATCGTCAGGGTTTAAAGTGTACTCCTGTTACGACAAGGTTCTTGTCAAAGACGGTTGGAGAAAAAATGTAACGATAAAAAGCAGTTAAAAACAAAGTTGTTTTATTTTATAAAGTTTATAAAATGTGCCACAAAGTATCTGCGAAAAACATTCGAGAAAAGAAAAATGGATAGATTTTACCACAAAGTGACTGCCGCATCAATTAATGAAAAAAATGTTAAGAATGCTTTGTTGATATTTTTGACCCAATGCTGCCAAATATAAATCCAATATCCCACAGCGTTCTAATCTACCCTACCTATTTTCACTCCACCTTAATGAACGTTTTTATCAAATATTAAATTTTATTTCCAAATCTCATTAAGCATGAACACCATTTCACTATTAACCAAACCTTTCTTGGGGGATTTATTGGAAAAAAAACATACTATGTGGAGAAATAATTTATTAGTTAGATTAGTTTTAGATTGAGGTTGGCACAAAACCACTGTTCGCATTAGAAATGGCGTGTTCTAAACCCATTTTGTAAAACTTTGCCCCCATTTGCTGTAACGAGGGGTTAACACTTCAAAAGCAGAGTGGTGTAACTCTATAACTCGAGAACACTTATCTCTTAGCTGTGTGTGATGTCTTATAAATTTGTGAAGTATATATATGTTAATTTTTAAAACCAGTATACAGTAAACCCTATAACGCTGAGATAGATACCGCGCTATCGGAGGGGACGTCCTTCGTAAAGAAGTTAATGTTTTTAAATTGTATTTAAACATTAAATTTCTCATTACATGACTGTTTCGCTAGTTGAAATGTAAAAAAAAATCTATTTAAAACCTGTATGTATATATATATATATATATATATTTACCTATATATATACCTGTTCTAAAGTAAGCAGTAAATATTTTAAAAAAACCAACATGTTGCAGCCTTAGTAATTTAATATGATACTTGGATATTAATAAAAATTAAACGAATTATAGACATTTCGGTCATGTATGAGTTAAGTACTTAAACTTAGCATATTCAACCCGTCATTCAGTATACGAGGAGATGCATGAATGTAGAAGAGGCGAAGAATGTTCTCGTCATATATTGAATGACAGAGTAGTGTAGCATTCCATTGTTTTTGTCTTTGCTTAGCCGTGCGGAGAAGCGACCGTTATTTAGTTGAATATATTTTCTATTTTAGTGGAGTTTGCTTTTAGTACGCATCCTGAAATACTGTAAATTATTTTCATTAAAGTTTCGATTGGGCTATAAATATTAAATTACAAATGATAATAACAACGGTACTGTTTGCGAAATGACGTAATTTAGATAAACTGTTATTGGTAATAGGCTTTATTTCAGGTAATAAACAATATGCGCCTTGGACATAAATAAAGAGCAATATACCCCCGAAATAGTGCTACAGGCAACCGATGAAGGGGGTGTCTTATAAAGGGTGGTTTTTTAAACTTGAATTGTTTCTACAAACTGTAAATTTGACAGTTGACAGATGACTTGTAGTCAGTACGTTTTGTGATTTTATTTATTATTCAAACTTCATGTACAGAAAATAAATAAGTACATCGCGGGCTTATTACTATAAAACAATGTCTCCTAACAAACCAAAAACAGACCAGTGATATTGGTTAAAACGTGTGATACCACATATAGCTGTTTTCAATCAGAGGGTAGATACTACTTGAACATTAAAAAAATTCAAATTGATTATAATAAGGAAGGCAAAGAAAAAGGTGAGTTTAGAGAAGGAGGTAGAGGGAAAAACTAAGGGAGGAGGTTTGATGGACAGTAAGGATTCTAAGTATAAATAGTTAGTCATTTCACCATGAACAGACTGATGAACATTATGGGCGTCTTAGGTGTTATGAATGGACCAAAAACAAAATTCAGTTTGCTCCACTTTTTCAACGCAAAATTTTGTTCACTGTCACGTTTTTGGTTAAATGACTATGCCAATAAGCAGAATTGACGAATTTGAAGTAAATAAAACCAGAAGCCTTTGTCGAAACATCCTTAAATCCATTAAAAGTCACTGTTTTGGTCTATATTTTTTCAAAAGACGATGCTGGCCAGAATATTACGGTCAATGGAGAGCGCTACGGAACCATGATTAATGACTTCTTCGTACCTCAGTTTAATGGCATTGCTGTGACAAAGCTGTGGTTTCAACAATATGGCGCAACATGCCAAACGGTGGGTGCCACCATCAATTTATTGCGAGAAATTTGAATTTGCGAAGCTCTAAATAAAACAACCTGTACATGGCTTCTTAAAGTATTGCCTTTGGCTAAAATTTGAATGAATTGCTTCTTCCGATCAGTCTTATGACGTTGGTGTAGTAAATGATTGATATAAGATATTGAATAAATTGTATTTATTGTATTGTTTTTAGGGATCAAACTTATTAATTTCACATCACTATCACTATCATTTAAAAAAAATAAAACTGAATATGCTATATTTTATAAGTTAACTAATAAATATTATGAAAAAAATAATGAATGATTGTTGAAGTCTAGAAAAGTAGCCCAGTTTACAAATACAATTTTTTATTTATTTTAATTTTTTAAATTTTATTTATTTATTTATTTTCATAATACATAGATACATTCAATATACATATTCATTTTATATATACATTTATTATACGTATTACGGCTCTTGAGGCATGGCCTGTGTTGAGCCGAATACTAACATGGTAATACAAATTTTATATATATATATTTATTTTTTATTTTTAATATATATATTTTTTTAATGATTAGATTATAAACATAACATACAGGAGATGCAATATAATGACTGTGTCCAAATCTTTGTTCACAAACATCAGTTTTTTCCACTAAAAAGAAAATTTTGTACATATATTTCATAGATTATCTGTGATGTAAATATAAAAATTACACACTTTCGAGTTTATTTATAAAAACATGCTTAGTTTCGAGAACCACGAATGTTCTCATTAAAATTTGAAAAAACAAAACTTTATCATCAACTGGCAAATTCTCGCGAATGCTCTTAATTTGTAAGATTTTGAGTGTGTCCAAATACTTGTTAACAAAATCTGGATTGTCTCCAATTACAGGAATTATTTTCATATTATTTTTTTATCTCATCAATGATGAAGAAGAATATGGAAGTCTGGGCATTTAATATTATACAAGATTTTTTGCTTATTAAAAAGCTACTTTTCATCTCACCAGTAGATGTCTCTAGTGAAGTTCTAGTGATTCAAGAATAATGTTTCAAAATTGGTTCATATATTATATAATATATACATAGAACTTCCAAGAATTTGAGTAGTGTGGTTGTCAATAATGGGTAGAATTGGTGAATGTTACACGTGTGTAAAGAGATCACTTAAACCAGCCTATGACGGTCGTCAGCCCCGTTAATGCCCAGACTTTCATAGTCTTCCTCATCTTTGATGAGATGTCAAAAAATAATACTCTTAATTTGTCTTTGCTGATAAAAATATGAACAAAAAAATGTTACCCTTGAAACAAAATGCTGTAGAACTGAGTGTGTTGAAGAGAGATCAATTTCCAGATTTCCAGCGCCTACGTACTAAACAGTAGTACAGTCGAGCTTAATTAAGGCTTCGGATACAGCCGCTCACCGCAATAGTTAGCGGCGGGGCCTAACAAGAATTGGGGCCTAATTTATGGGGCAATTCCAACCATAATCACTTTTACCCGGCGACAGTCGGCTGATACAGGTGTCCACACTACGCACTACCTAATGCTGTCGCAACGACAGCCTACAATTGACTACAGTTCAAGAAAATCGTGTGCTTACAGCTAATTTGGTCTAACGTCGAATGTAAAACCCCTTTCCACTGGTGAAAATTGGATCGTAAATGAAGAACGTGTACCAGTATGGTATAATCAGTAAAATATCATGGTTTTTTGAGTCTTTTAGATGAAGAAGCATAAATGGAAGTATGGGTTTTCACAGGGCGTATGACCTGTTGTAGGTTGGTTAAATGCGCATGGTTATATATATATATATATATATATATATATATATATATATATATATATATATATATATATATATATATATATATATATATATATATATATATATATATATATATATATATATATATATATATATATATATATATATATATATATATTTATATTTATATATATATATATATATATATGTATATATATATATATATATATATATATATATATATATATATATATATATATATATATATACATATGGTATACAAGCATATATTAAAGGGCAGATAATATCTGTACAAAAGTAACTTTCACTCATGAATTACATGAAATTTTAGTAACTTTTTACATAAAGAGTAAATCCACTCACAAGTAGGCTATGGGCTATGAAACTTATAAAGCTGAAGCCTGAGTAGGGACATGATAAGCGGTGTTGCATAAGCCGTAGCTAGATTTCAGAGTCACTTGGACGTTAGGTAATTAAAAAAAAATGAGGGAAAAAATATTTATAGTGATTTTAAAGCAAAGTTACATTTTTATTATAAAATGGAAAATCACAAAGTTAGTGCTTCAAATATAAATTATAATACAACTGTGATTGAAAATATATCGCGTCACGTGTTTGGACACTCTTTTACACGATTTTTCTTCTTAAAACGATATTCGATAATTTAATATAAACGCGAACGCTTTTCGGTATGATCGATGCGAAAAAAGATAATTCGAACTGTTTTGATGTGTTGCGTGTTATTTTATTTGATATTTTTACGTTTTTTCCCCGGTTGAATTTACGTACAAGCAAATAAACTTTCTTGTTTATGGCGTTCCTTCCTCGCGGCGTTCTGTTTTATTATAGTCTATGATTTTTACAGGTGCTCTGGAAGAATATAAAATCTTACATCCTAACCAGACCGCCGGGATAAACCATTTTGAGTCGGCTGAAAGATCAACCAAATATTTCATGATATAGCGTGTCCCGAAAATGGGCGATGTTAACATTCACAACATTTTGAGTATATCCAAAATCTTTTCTTTTCTACTACTATTACAACTGCTACGATCACGCCGTTTCTTCGCAGAGGTAAGCAGAGAGGATGGAACGCCACTTTCTTATGTCCTGACATACACTCCTCGCTTCCTTCTCATCCATACATCCAAACACGCCCTCCAGTCACGCAGTTTTTGACACCACCAAATTTTTGATTATGATTGATCTGATCGTGTCTTTTTCGGCCGTCCTCGTTCTGTTCTCCCTTTGCTCACATTGGCCACATATACTTTCTTTGTCATTCTCTTGTTATTCATTCGCTCCACATGTCACTTGAGTCATATAAATACCCAGACTTCCATATTTTTCTTCATCCATATTGCGATCTCAAAAAAATACGAACGTGTATACAGTCTGTCACAGTTATTTTTCCTCTAGTTTTTTTCGTTATTAAAAAAAATATTTGTACTGCAAATAAAATAATTTTTAAAAATGTTCACAGTTTTTAATTTTAGTTTTTAATTTAATTTTGAGTTTTTTTAAAATATTAATAGTGCCAAAAAAAAAAAAAAACTAGGCGTAAAATAACTGTAAACAGACTGTAGTTCAGACCATACCACTAAACAACACAACTGATTTTTTTGGAATTCCTAGATATATGATTAATCTTATGACACAGTACGTTTGAGTTCACAACAGCCATCTATGTTGGATTCCTTATATTTGGATATAATATCCAAACCCCGAAAAAATTGCTTCTAAGTTGAGAAAAAAATTAATACATGTCCACAAACCTGGGATGTGGATATGTATTATTATTTTTTATTCCTTTTTTATTTATTTGTTCGAAAATTATACAGCTATACATTTTTTTTAATTGTTACTTTTGCAACATTAATGCGAATTATATAATTCCACATTTATGTATTTGGTCACACTTAAAAGATTATCATATATAGGCTAGAAAATTGGTCTTTTTTAAAATGAAAATATGTCAAGTGTACTATACGACACATATTACAAGAACATGTTTTTTTGCTACACCATGTATAGGCACTCATATCTCAATACACGACCACTCATCTTACGGCTATTTTCTCTAACGACTTCTTCAGTTGCGGTATTAAACATTCTCCATCATTTGCCTCTTACCCCATTTAACGCCGAATTAATTGCTGTCATGATAAAAACTACATTTAGGCTAGGTTAATGATAAGTGATCAGTTTGACTCTTCAGGTGCCAGTAAACTTTCTTTTTTCACATAATTTTGAGTGTGTCTAAATACTTATTCACAAATCTGGATAATCTCCAACTATAGAAGTTAATTTTTAATAGATTTATATTATCCACTGACACTTCGTGATGTAATTGCATTTTAATATAATATTAGATTAAAACCAATATTTTTAGCTTTTCCACTTTATTGTATTGAAGGTCCCGGGTTCGATTCCCAGGGGGTCAAATAATTCAAGTGGTTCTTTCACTCTTATATTTTTTCAATATTGCCCTGGACTGGTATACTCAATATAACTATGGACTGATCACCTTTCCTTCATGTATTAACGATCAAGATAACACTGCGTTTATATGATGCAGTGCCTTATGCACCATTGAATGCGCATGGAGGTTTGAATGAATATTATATAAGACATGTTCAAATTATTAAAAATTGAAATATTAAAAAAAATAATGGGATGAACGTCATTTTTAATTATATGAGGGTGAAATAAATTTAAATTGGATGAATCAGGTTTAATAGCAAACGCCAAAGTGTGACGTCTGTTTCGCCGACTCCCCCCTCAATTGTATCAAAACGGAGACGCATTTTTATGACGATGAGACAAAACATTTGAAATTTTCATTAGGCCCTACGCGACGTAAAAGTGTTCCACCGCTCTCCCCGAAACACTCGTTTCAGGCGCGCTTCACTTTTTCAGCGCCGAAACAACAATCCTTCACGCCGCGCGTGCGAAATTTACATCAATTCACTGAAATGTATACTGCCTCGTAAAACCATAACCGCCCTTACGGGATACGGTGGCCCTCAGATGATATAGGCTGTCCCAAAATTCATCGTCGAATATTCACGATGAAAACATTAGTGTTTTATTTTTATTCAAGTAAAATAATAATTTTTTGATATCTCGATTCTGGGTTTTTACAGGGTTTTACAGGAGTACTTTAACTAATAGCTGCCTGTGATCAAAGTGACATTTTATTTTATGTTTTTTTGGCGATTACTCTTCAACGTAAAGTAGCATGATTTGATACCATAACATAAATCAGATTTCATAACACACACACACATATATATATATATATATATATATATATATATATATATATATATATATATATATATATATATATATATATATATATATATATATAATATATATAAATATATATAAATATATATATATATATATATATATATATATATATATATATATATATATATATATATATATATATATATATATATATATATATATATATATATATATATATATATATATATATATATATATATATATATATATATATATATATATATATATATATATATATATATATATATATATATATATATATATATATATATATATATATATATATATATATATATATATATATAAAGAAAAAAAAATAAAAAAAATAATAAATTTGGAGAGATGTAGATGAACATTAGCTCACTGGCAAACACAGCACTATATATACACATATACACTCAGCTTCAGAGAGACTTCCATACCCTTTTTTATTGAGATATCTGATCAATATTAACGCATAAACTGTGCTGATTCTCGGTGAAGAGTAATTGCCAAAAAAAAACAAGATAAAATATTACCATTGTAACGTGTGGCTACGGGTTAAAGTGCAACATATTACATCATGGGATTGATCATATGTGTTTGGCTTCAAAGAATTGAGAAGTGGAGTTGTCAATCATGGGTAGAATGATGAATTTTGTACTTGTATAAAGTAATTACTAAAACCAGTCGATGACAGGTCATCAAAGACCGAAGCCCGGTAAATACCAAGATTTCTATAGTAATCTTAATGTTTGTTGATATATTAATAATCTAAGAGAAGTTTAAATATAAGTTTCTTATTTATGGAACAGCCTATATATAATTTTTTTCTAGGGGATTAAAAGGCCCGCTTAAAATAAGGGATGATCCCGATGAAAATTAAAAATCAACTGTGAATTTATGGTACGTGCAAATCCTACGTCACATTAACATGCCAATATGGCAGTTGTAATAGGTATATGTTAAGATTCACATCATTTTTATTTTGGTTTTAATTTTTTTATGTATGTTGGACCAACCGTAGATCTACCGTATACGGTTTTTGAAATTGATGTGAAATACATCGAAACAAGTGTGATAATAGATTTAAAGAAAAATTGGTATTTACCAAGTAAAATTGGGTAGATATTTATTATACTCAGCTGGATAAAACTAGCAAGAATTGTATTCGATGAAAAGCTTAAAAAACAGTATCAAAGTATAAGTTTTTAATAGATTTATATTATCCACTAACACTTCGTGATGGAATTGCATTTTTAATATATTATTAGATTAAAACCAATTTTTTTAGCTTTTCCACTTTATTTTTATTTGACCAGCGACCGGGTTTAGTCGTTACCGACATCATCAGACTGGTCTGATGATGTCGGTAAAGACGAAACCCGGTCGCTGGTCAAATAAAAATAAAGTGGAAAAGCTAAAAATATTGGATTTAATCTAATAATATATTAATGTATAAGTAAACATATTAGAAAAACCTTCATTAAATTTCTAGTCAGGAGCACACTTTTATATGGAAGCGAAACGTAGATTATCAACTGCCACAAAAAGTGGTAACATACAGGATAAAAGTAGTGAATGACGTTGGCACCATAAACCAAGCTAGGACACAAAATGCCGAACCCTCTTCTAGTGGAATGGAAGGTCTGCTGACGACAGTCAGCAGTCCGGCTTCTCCTGAGGAGTGCAACGTGGTTTCCTCCCAGCAATGAGCAAATGCTGACAAGTTCCTGATTGGCCCAGACTAAATCATCTCTCCTGTTCCCAATACACGTAAAAATAAATGTCATTTTGTACATTAAAAGCATCGTTAACTTTGTGGTATTGTAAAATAACTTATCATTCATCGTTCACTTTGTGTAATAACATTTTACACAACATAACTTCGTGACTACCGGTCAAAAAGATCTAAGGTGCCTTAAAAATAATATTTTTTTTGAATTTGCTAATCAGCCTATATCTGAGGTTCATAATTTTATTAAATTAAAGGGTATAGAAATTTTATATATATATAAAAATGGTCTTTGTGTAGATAATATAGAAAAAATATAAATAAGTAAAGCAATTAATAAAGACTTACCCATAATTAAAAAAAAAATTATTACAAGTCAACTTTTTAAAATATTTCCATTGTGATTCATTTGTCTTCTAACTCTCTTTAAATTTTTTTTTTGTATAAATATAAAACAATTTCATATTAATGTACATTCAAATGATGATGGAATGATTGTTCAGAAACCGGTAGACACGACGTGTTTTTGACATGGAGTTGGCAAAAAAAGGATGAAAGTAGACTGAATGCAGTCGAAATGCGATCTCTCAGAAGAATGTGCGACAAAACGATGTATGATAGATGTGCGAATAGTGAAATAAGGAAGGAATGCAAAGCTGAGATAAGCATTATCGATAAAATTAAGAAAGGTGTGTTGAGATGGTTCGGACATGTAGAACGAATGAGTGAGGAAAGAACGGTAGAACAAATGTATGAGGCGAATGAAATTGGAAAAAGGAGCAGAGGAAGACCGAGAAAAACATAGAACGATCAGGTATGCCAAATACTTGAAAGTGGTCAGGTTAGGAGTCGTAACAATCGGCGGGTATGTATGAGGAGATGCATGAACGTGGAAGAGGCGAAGAATGTTTGCAAGGACAGAGTGGTGTGGCGCTCTATTCTCTCTGCATACCCCTGCGGGGAAACGGCGTGATGGTTAGTTAGTTAGCTAGTTAGTATTACACAAAGTAATCGATGAATGATAAGGAGAGTGTTAATAAGACATGTTTTTTTTTTTAGCTAGAAGAATAAAAAAAACACTTATTGACCTTTTAATCGTGTACATAATAAGCGAGGTAAATGATAAATTCAAATCCTATTAAAAAAAACCCACGAAGAAGAATATATTAAAACGAATGAAAAAAAATTGAATTTAAATACTAAACATGTTGATTTCGTTTCGTTATTTCAGCTTAAATCAGCATTGTATGGGGATTGTAAACAAAACGACTCAAATGTCCCATGTTTTCGTTTTTATAAACGCCGAAAATGTGACGGTCAAATCGTTAATCACGAAAGTTGTTTAAATGACCGGTCGTATTTGAAATGGTCCGGAATTTTCCGTTTAGAACGACCCGGTTTTCCGGTTCGCTCTTCCGCTAACCGGCCGAACAATGGGAAGGATATATAAATATATAGAGTGCAACTGATAGGGGCATTTTCCTAAAGGATACAATATTATCCCGGCGGCTGTCCATCTGTGGCTCGCATAAAGAAAGTGAAAAATTTATGAATTAATTTTATTTTTATTCTTATATAACTCTCCTTATCATTCATCGGTCACTTTGGGTAATACCACTTTAATTAACACTTATTCGTGACTACCGGTTTTTTATTTTTTATTAAGTTGGTTTTTGGTTATTTTATCATCAATGAAATTATTGGGGTCTGACATTTATACAAAAATAAAATTTTGAAAGAGAGAAAGAAAACATTATATTATTGCATAAACACCATTTTATTTTTGCAAGACAATTATAAGTATTTCTACTTTAAATAACTCTTTTTTTTTTAGATTATTCGAATAAATAAAATAAAATTCTCAGTATTGTTAATATTTAAGGCATTAACTTTGTGGTAAGCCGTTTTTACTTTTAAATATTTTTTTACAAAAATGTTAGTAATATTAGTATACTATATACCGAGATTTTTATGTCTACCGGTTTCGAGACGTACCCGTGTAGTACGTAGTACGGGCAGTATTTTTTGCATGCTGTGGAAGTGATTGACCTGACAAAGAGATGAGTACGTCTCGAAACCGGTAGACATAAAAATCTCAGTGGGTGGTTATTTACTAATATTACTAACATTTTTGCAAAAATAAAGTTAAATTAAAATTGTTTAAAATTAACTGGTTTCTTAAATTAAAAAATTAAAGTGTCTCAAACCTTTAATTGCTTTTTTAGGCATCAGGTTCCTCCACCTGTTATTTTTTTACATTTTTGATATCAACCATAGATGAAAAAGAATATGGAAGTCTGGGTATTTACAGCGTGACATGTTATGGGCTGGTTAAATAGAAGGGTCTCTTTAAAATAAAAGCTTTCTAATTCCAATGACTGCTGTCAACTCAATCATGGAATGCCATTTTGATTTGAGAATATTACAAATGTATTAATTTTAAATCAAACACAGATTTTTGAGTCTACTAAGTTGTATTTTATTAAC
This sequence comes from Brachycentrus maculatus, assembly GCF_059751285.1. Taxonomy (NCBI): domain Eukaryota; kingdom Metazoa; phylum Arthropoda; class Insecta; order Trichoptera; family Brachycentridae; genus Brachycentrus; species Brachycentrus maculatus. Next base: position 21,154 of record NW_028281386.1, on the reverse strand, counting down.
AAAAACACATAAAAAATTATATTGTCTCCCATAAATTATTGCTGCACGTGTTAAAACTGTCACTTAGAATTGTATAGCTACATAAGGACCGTAGTCCATTTGATCTTCACATTTGTTTGATAATGCCAAACAATAAATCAAAATGGAGTTCTACAAATTAAACGCCAAATCAATAAATAAATATATAACACGTGTATAAAGTAATCACTTAACGAGCCCGTTAAATCGTGAGCCCTGTAAATACCCAGTTCAGCATTCTTCTTCATCTTTGTTGAAATATAAAAAAATGCCTCCATGTCATATTATCTCAGAATATTTTTTAAAGCTATCTTCAAAAGCGTTGGCTTCGCTAGCTGACGTTTTCTTTTAGACAAAAAAAAATAAAAATAAGCATGGAAGTGTCCTTTGATGAAAAAGTTTGAGAATGAGAGGTGTCCTGATTTTTTTAATTTTGTCATCCTCCCGGTCGGGTGTGCTATTGTCCAGTGTATTTAATGACCGGCCTTTTGTCCGCCAGTGTATTGTTTTTATTTATTATTTTTTGTTTATTTATTTGTTTTTTGTTTTGTTTTATTTTTTTTGTTTTGTTCCACTATCCGCCGTACAACTGCGTCTGGCCGCCGCCCACCGCCCACGGACTACATGGGCGGAATTAACAACTATATTTCAGCTTGCATGAATCACGTGACAAGTCCCATGATATTTTTATCGACTTGACAATTGTATAATAAAACAGCAACTATATAGTTTTGTTGGATTTTAATTTAATTTGATCAGTGATCGGGTTTCATCGTTACTGAGATCATCAGATTGGTGGAAAGCTAGACAAAATTATATGTACAATAGAGTAAGGGTTAAAAAACCATGATTTTATGTAAAATTTTATGACAAATTTAATCTAAATTACTTTTATTAATTTATTCAACATTATTTCATTTTAATTTCACTTTGTCATTTTTGAATGAATTTACTAAATTTATTTACATTTCTCAAAAAAAAAGTAATATCATGGTTTTACCCCTGCGTTGTTTTTTATTGAATACATAATATACTTGTTTTATATATCGTTCACTCTTTCTACAACGTCATTTATCAAAAACTTGATTTTCAGGAAAACGTTTTAAACGTTTAAAAATATAATAATATACATTAAAAATAAATATCAAGCCACTTATTAAACTTTTACTGTGCAACATATCTTTTGAGGTAAAACGTGAGTGTTTTTTCTCCATTTAAAAAATATTTTTAAATGAAAAAAATATATAAAACAATACCTTTTCTTCAAAATGCATTTACAACTCTTTCTACCCTGTAGCAGATAAATATGAAGTTAAAAATATGCCGCATTCGCTGGGATATACTAAATTTTCTGGGCATCCTGAAAACATGTACAACTGAAAATTTACGATTTTTGATATATGACATTGTTGAAAGGAGTGAGCGACATGTCGCAATAGATTAAATAAGATTTTTTTGACAAAATTAATTTAATTTGAGATATCATTAAATCCAATAAATACATATATAAATATATAAATATATATATAATATATATATATATATATATATATATATATATATATATATATATATATATATATATATATATATATATATATGTATATATCCATATATATATATATATATATATATATATATATATATTATATATATATATATATATATATATATATATATATATATATATATATATATATATATATATATATATATATATAAATATATATATTTATACTTTACAATTTGAGCCTAGCTTTACATATGGAGTTTGGAATTAAGAGAAATGCATCAAAACACGTGCCACAATAGATTTTAAGAAATAGTTGTATTTCCCAAGTGAAACCTAATTTTAAAAATTCGTTGCTACGTATACGCCCAGATGTTTCTTTTTCTAAGAGTTACAATGTTTTGTTTATCCTTCGATTTGTGTATCGCGAGATTTCACATGGAAATTAAGTGTGGGTTCCCTACAATGCCGCGAAGATTAACAGTGTTGACTTTAAGGCATAAGTTATAATAATAAATCCCTATATGGGCAAACTTGCTCTTGACTATAGTCTTGCGCCGTTACTGTACTTACATCTGCATACAAACAGCGTGTACACTGCCGTGTGTGATGCTGGCACACTACTTGAGATGCTTCTTTGGGGCGCTTGCAGCAAAAAGAGACAAAGGCTATGGTTTTTTTCTAGAATATTTTTCGCAGATACTTTGTAGCACATTTAATAAACTTTATAAAATAAAACAACTTTGTTTTAAGCCCTTGATTTTTCAGGAGATTGTTTTTAAAGTTTAAAAATATAATAAAATGTATTAAAAATAAATATCATACCACTTATTAAATTTTTTACTGTGCAACAGATCTTTTAAGGTAAAACCTAAATTGTCCATTTGAAAAATGGACAATTTAGGCATTCCGAAAACATGCACAACTAAAAAAGGACGATTTTTGATGTATCGCTCACTCCTTTCAAGAACGTCATAAATCAAAATTCGTAAATTTTCAGATGTGTATGTTTTCGGAATGCCCGAAAAATGTATTTTATCCCAGCAAAAGAGGCACATTTCTAACTTAATATTTACCCGCTACCCGGGCAGAAAGTGTTGTTTTTGCATTTTGAAGAAAAGGTATTGTTTAATTATTTTTTTTAAATATAATAAATATTTTTCAAATGGAGAAAAAACCTTCAGGTTTTACCTTAAAAGATCTGTTGCAAACTAAAAAGTTCTACAAGTGGCTTGATATTTATTTTTAATAAATTGTATTATATTTTTAAACTTTAAAAACGTTCTCCTGAAAAATCGAGTTTATTGATTTATGACGTTCTTGAAAGGAGTGAGCGATATGTGATAGTGAGCGATGTGTAAAGTGATTAATTAAACAAACATTTGACAGGTCGTAAGCCCTGTTAATACCCATACTTCCACATTATTCTTAATATATCTTGATATTTATATATTTATTTTTTTACTGATAAAGTGTTTCTTTGAAAATTAGTAAAAATATCACAACAAGTTGTACGTTAAAAATTAATGAAATAAATATTTGAAAAAACGCTTAGCCCCTTTCGTCGCTGGCCGCCCAATGTAATATCATACAAAGTTACATTCGCCGAGTTGATTGGACGAAGTTTGAACATAGTTAAGTCAAGTTACAGTATTAGTTGATTGAAAACTGAAGTACAGGGTGGTCCCTGTCTAACGAGCCCCGAGGATCACGATATATCTACAGGGTGACCTGCAAACAAACGGCCGGATTCGTTACAACAACGCAATTATGCCAGAATTCTATTGAAGTTGTTTTAAAGGTAATACAGTATTATGTTTTGTATATTAAAAGCATTGATAACTTTGTAGTATGGCAATAAAATGCTCTCCTTATCGTATTATTTTTTGACACCACGTCAAAGATGAAGAAGAATATGGAAGTCTGGACTTTTACGGGGCTGACGACCGTCATAGGCTGGTTTAAGCGGTCACTTTACTTACGAAGTTCCAGTGATTCAAGAATAATGTTTCAAAGTTGGTTCATATATATAGAACTTCGAATAATTTGAGTAGTGTGGTTGTCAATAATGGGTAGAATTGGTGAATGTTACACGTGTGTAAAGTGATCACTTAAACCAGCCTATGACGGTCGTCAGCCCCATAAATGCCCAGACTTCCATATTCTTCTTATAGTTTTACTTTAACCTTCCCTTCCCGGTGTTATGTACCTTGTACACATTGTTTCTAATAACCATAATATCTGTACAAATATAATAAATACAAGGCTAAGATTATAAGTTTTTTTCCATAACATATTTACAAATTAATTTAAAAAATAATATTAACCTCTAAGCTGCTCGATTTTGAGTGTCAAACTTTCAGTCCCGTGCTGGATTATTTTACATTACAATATTTTTGACAAAAAAGCATATTTTTGCCTATTTTTTGTAGTGAAACATTTAGATATACATCATAGATGTTCACAGTACACAATGCACTTTACTTATTATGTTTTTATGGTGTATTTACACAAAAATATTAACATTTACGGGCTCGCGGGCTAAAGTATGGCGGCTGTATAGAAGACGCGGCTTTCGTATCTCCGGAGCACGAGCCGACTGGAAGTATTCACGATAAAGTTGACACTAAATTAAAATAATTTTGATATTTTATGACAATAAATCAAAGAGAACTATTTTATCCATGCCTCGAACCAAATTTAAGTGCAAAAAATTATCCATAGGTGTTGATATAAGTACGTAAAGTTGAAAAACGACGCATGCGATCCGCAGTCAACGGTACTTCTATAAAAAACGACAATAACACTGCGTTTATATGACACAGTACCCTATGTACCATTGGGGTGCGGATAAGGGTTTTATCTTATATAATTTGCGCGTGCAAAGTACCCAAAGAAGTCAATAATCTGGCGCGTACAGACATTGGCCAGAGTCAAGCTATCCAATTATAGTTACTTAGTTAAATACATTTGATTCCAATCAGCATTTTCCCATTTCGCTTTTCATACCTTTCAGTTCTTTCATTCTTTCAGTAAATCCTGAAACCGCGCACACGACACGGTGGATCTCGGAGGGGGGCGTGAGGCGAGAATTTGTTTCTGTTGAATTCATTATTTAGCGCAAGGTAATCCAATTAGCCGAACTTAACCAATTAACTTAACTAAACTTTACCCGGTTATATTCACGACTTTACAAGCACATTATTCATTTAACAGCGTTTGTATTCTGGCAGCTACACGCTCGACACGTGGAACACGGCTGAATCGATACAGGAATTTATTTATTTATTCGTTTATTTTTAGAGATCCGAACATAGTTGCAAATGGGGTAGATTAGATGCTAACTTGTTAGGCACTGCATTATTTCAATGCTGTACCCTATTTACCAATGCATCCAAACAGGGGTGAACTCAGTGGCGTGCTTCTATTACCAACCACATTCGCCTCATAAATTTGTTTTACCGTTTAAAAAAATAACTAACCATCAAGCCGCTTCTCCGCAGGGGTAGGCAGAGAGAATAGAAGGCCACACCACTCTGTCTTTGTAAACATTCTTGCCTCTTCCACGTTCATGCATCTCCTCATACATGCCCGCCGATTGTTTCGACTTTTTACCTGACCACTTTCAAGTATTTGAAAATATAGGGTCCGCCATCTAAAGTTTTTTTTTTTAACTAGTGTTTATTTCGTGAATGGTAACACTTAGCTCATGTCTGATTTAACAGATAATTAGTTTTATCTTTCCGCTAAGCGAATATGGTTGTGTATACGCTTGAACAACGCTGGGAAATATTGCGACATTCGACTTACAGAAGATGCCGATTTTGCCAAAAAAATCATCTTTTCGGATGAAGCTCATTTTGATCTTGGCGGGTATGTAAACAAGCAAAATTGTCGTATTTGGGGCACAGAAAACCCGCACGCATACATTGAAAAGCCGGTACACCCAAAACGAGTCACTGTTTGGTGCGGATTTTGGTCCAGAGGCATAATTGGGCCATTTTTCTTTGAAAATGAGCAAGGAGTAGCCGTTAGTCAATGGCGATCGTTATCGGGCCATGTTGAACGAATTTTTGTTCACAAAAATTGAAGAGGAGGATATTGGCAACATTTGGTTTCAACAAGACGGCGCTACGTGCCACACAGCCGAAGCTACACTCGATGTTTTGCGCCCCATTTTCAAAAAAAAAAAGTTATTTGGCGGACCCTTTACTTTCTCAACATAAGTTAATTATATGGATAGTGCTTATCTCAGCCTTGCAATCTTTCCTTACGTCAATCACTATTTGAGAATCATTTATTTTAAAAATAATTGCAGAAAGTTACATGGGAATGGGTAGAATGGTAAATGATACACAGCGTACAAAGTGATCACTCAAATCACAAAATGACAGATTCAAGTCCTGTGAATTTCCAGACTGTATAAAAAAAATTACTATCTACTAAGACTTCTCTATCTATATTATTTTTAACATCTCATCAAAGATGAAGAAGAATATAGAAGTCTGGGCATATACGGGGCTGACGACCGTCATAGCCTTGTCCTGTAATTTGAGATAATCCAGATTTTGTGAACAAGTATTTGGACACACTCAAAATGTTCTCTATCTATGTTGAAATACGAATAAAAATATTGAAATGAAAATCTGCAGAGATTAAATTTAAAATGTGAAAACAAAAAATTTACATCCCCAAAATAATGCTGATATATATTTTTTAAAGGAATAACCCGCAAATCCCATACTTTAAGAAGCTTTTCAGCAGGTTGGATAGTAAGGATAGGGAAGGTAAATGTGAAAAATACATCACAAACACCCATTACAAACTAATTTAAAATGTACTTTTTTACTTATTACTTATTTACAGCTTTATCTACTAACTGTTATTCCAGCCTCTCATGTTTTCTCCACAATAACTTCGACATCAAAAAGTACTGAAAAATAAAGACGTACCTACCTATTTATTGTAACTGCAGACAGTAGGTAGAATTCTATATTGAATTGTTGGGCAATATATCCAAAATTAAACAAGTTTTTTTTGGATTGAATTCCACATTTATTTATGTATATGCTAATACGTGACGCGTTTCGTCTTATTAAGACATTAAACAAACACTGCCTAAAATATAATAAAACGTACCTATATAAATTGTGATTTGAGTGATTTTATGAAGAATTTTGTAAAGTTATCAATAATCATCGGATTTTTTACTGTATTTCAAATCCGACGATGAACGATGGCTAGGCATTAAAACATGTAAATGATCAATCATTATTTTGAGATTTGACACCCGAGAGAGATTGAAAAAAAGTTTATTTCCTGGAAATGATCGAGTACCTATTGAAACATGTCGAAAAATTAACCAAAAAGACAACTGAAAGCCTTCACGAAATCCTGCAGATGATCGCAAACAATTGTTATTTATAAACTCGTGGAAAAAACGCATAGAAGGCAAAAAACGTTAACTTTAAAATCCCTGTTTGAATAATCCTTTTTTTTATTTAAAGCTGTTAGCCTGAATAAAATACTATCCATTTTTAATTAATGTTTAACTTTGTTAATACCACTATTTCTTAAAATCTACTGTTTCACGTGTTTCGATGCATTCCGCATCATTTTTAAACAACGTATATGGTGTTTGAAAATGATGCTGAGTGCATCGAAACACGTATCACAGTAGATTAAAAGAAATAGTGGTATTCACTAAGTAAAACATTAATTAAAAATGGAAATATTTTACCACAAAATGACTGCCGAATCATGAAAAAATTAATTAAATACTAGCTATTAAACTCAATGTTGAATTCAATTTTAAAACCACATAAATATGACATTTCAAACTACTTATTATATTTTTCCAGTTCATAGAACGTTGAAAATTTTGTAATTTGCATCATTAAGTCAAAATTACATATTTTCGAGTAAAGGTTTTTTGCCAGTATACCCACGAAACCAAACAACTTGTTTTTAACAAATTTATTTTATGTTTTTGACTAGTAGACGGGTTCTGTCATTACTGACATCATCATACTGGTGGGAGACTAAAAAAAATAGATTAAAAATATTAATCGTAATTTTAAACCAATAAATAATTATACTTTTTTTTATTATTTACGTTTTGTACTGATATTTCATGGTGAAACTGCTTTTTACATAATGTAATAAAACAGCCACTTAATATTTTTTTTCATTTTTATTTTATTTGAAGAGAAAAAATAAAATAAATAAACAACTTTCCCTCTAGTATTCTTTTGAAAGGAGGCTTAGCGGGGATTCTTTGTTACAAAAAATCAGGGGTGAATTTTGACAGGTAGGGGTTGCTTCGATACGTGAGGAAAAGACGTTCGAATTCGCGCACCGTTACAACCTTATATGATTTACACCCCTATTTAGCGGTCATACCACAATACCTTCGCACAAAAATACCTTTCCTTGAAGGTTAAACTACTTTTTTTTGTAACACGGTATGGAAAACCTCGTGGTTTTATATTTATTTATTTTAAAAAAATATATGTTTTTACATTTTGGACATTATTTTCGACATTTTAAAAATGTCCAATTAATTGTTTGCAAATCTAGGTTTCTCCACTAAGAACACTAACTTATATTTAATTTTTGATCCACGTATGTTGAGAGGTCAAAATGTAAAAATAACGCTTAAGTGAAGAAAATCTAGATTTGTGAACAAGAATTTGGACACACTCAAAATGTTGTGAATATAAATAAATGGTCCAATTCTATGGTTTAGGTGATCAATTTAAATACGTGTAACTATCAATATTGTACCCTTTATTGACAATCACAAACCATACTTCACATGATGCATAGGGTATCTCAACGTGAAAACGATGCAAGATTTTTTTTTAAATCTAGTGACTTGTATTTTATCTATGAAAGAATAAATCATTTTTTAAAGCTTCATTCACCACAATGGCAGTGCCATTGATGAATCTAACAGCAACTCATAATATTATTGACGGTGTACAGCGTGCTTCTTGACAGCTGTGGTCAAATGCTTTGATTTTATTTTTGTTTAAGAGATTATTTTTTTTTGCTTCATGAGCATTATTATATTATTTACAACATTTTGAGTGTGTCCAAATACTTGTTCACAAAATCTGGATTATCTCCAATTACAGGAGTTATTTTCATATTATTTTTTGACATCTCATCAAAGATGAAGAAGAATAAATAGTGTGTAAAGTGATCACTTAAACCAGCCTATAACGGTCGTCAGCCCCGTAAATGCCCAGACTTCCATATTCTTCTTCATCTTTGATGAGATGTCAAAAAATAATTATATTAGAAATATTAGAAAACTGATTTAATATCATATTTTCTTTCTTTTCTATTTAACCAGACAAAGCCACAGCAAAGCATGTCCAAACAGCTATAAGACATTAAATACTAAATTCTTCAGCTAACTCAAGGTGCAACGATCTCCCACTTTAAACTTCAAACAATTATTTTTCTAAAGTTTTTTTTTTAATAACGTAAAATGTAAGGTCCTAGGACTTTCGTGGTATCTTGTACTTGCAGGTACTTGTAAGTTGCAGGTACTGGGTGTGGAATAAGACAGCTCCACAATCGGAAACCTCCAATATTTTTCCCAGGGCAGATGTGAAATATATCTTTCTGTGTGATTTATATTTTTTAATGTTTATTCTTACACCTGTGTTGGTTTGATAGGAAACGTTTTATTATTCTTTAATATAACGCATTTTTTATTCTTAAAATTTTTATTTTTATCCAAAAAAATCCAGTTTTCAATTATTACAAGATCTTAAGAAACAAATCAATTAAGTTCCATTTCTTTTTAATTAATTGATTCTTCTTTATTGTTTCGGCATTCACTTTGTGGTAAGACATGATGAAATTGTTAAAGAAAAACATTTTTTTCCACTTGAGTTTATTTTATTATAACGACTAGTTTCGGAAGCTATCTTCACGTCTAAATATAAATTGACTTTATATTTAGACCTGAAGATAGAAGCGTAGCTTCCAAAACTAGTCGTTATAATAAAATAAACTCAAGTGGTAAAAAACAAGCGTTTTTCTTTAAAAATTGATTCTTCTAGCAAATAATATCTGCCCATATTGGATTTAAGCTTTGCTTGGTAAATATTGCTATATTATTGTGATACGTGTTTCGATGCATACAATATGATTTTCAAACACCGATTGCGGAATGCATCGAAACATGTGCCACAATAGATGTTAAGAAGTAGTGGTATTGACCAAGTGAATTTAAAATTAAAAATTGATAGACATGACCAAAAAGCGACTGCCGAATCAATTGATGAAACACATTTGAATTTTTTATCATACACATAATGACAAATTACAATAATGTGCCCTCACTGAGTTTGCCCGTGCCGAGGACACATTTAAAATATCTATTTTTAAAAATTATATGAAATATAATTGATTATTATATGGCTAAATGATGAGGTCTATTTGGGATCTACCCACTTACATTATACATTTTTTAATAGCTTTTTCATATTTGGTTTTTATTTTTAGTAATTTTATTGGATAATGAAAACAGGCTGTACATCTTAATTGCATACTCATCAAAATTCTTTTAACCAAAAGAGGTATGTGTTATGTTTTAATTTATGTGTTTCTGTGTTTTGTATCGTGTAATTCTATGTATGTTACCATAAAGTATGTTGATTATGATTAGTGTGCTTTGCTAGAAGGTGCTTTCTTGTGTTATGTGAGAGTCAATATAGTTATGCTATTATAGTTATTATTGTAAGATAAATCAAGCCCTGTGAAATTAGCTATAAAATAAATAAAATGAAATTTTACAAATTTTATATCATTCTCTAGTTTTTAATCTTCTTCTTCCATGTTCTATCACAACTTATGATCTTTGTAAACTGTTAGGACCAGTTCTGCTTGTCTTCAGGTTGAAGGTCTTTTTATCATAAATAACGTCACCTAGATCATACCCTCGAATCATGTTATCTTTCTGTAGCATCCATTTATTCTTTGGTCCTTTCTTCTTCAAGATGTCTTTCGAGGAAGGTCCATGGCGATTGCCTGGTTTACATAATGTTTATGTTCTTTGCGTCCTATGTACTCATACCATCTCAACAGCCTTTCTTCTAGCTTACTATTGATGTCATTTACACCTAGGCATCCACCAAAATGTGAACTCTTTATTTTGTTTCTTGAATGTTTTTCGCAGATACTTTGTGGCACATTTTATGAACTTTATAAAATAAAACAACTTTCGTAGCTCACAAGTTGTCATTTGCTACGCAATGCACAATAAAAACAACATTTAGGAGTTTTTTCCCGTTTTTTTAAATCATATTTTCATATGGTGTACGAAGTGCGTGGAAGTTTTTGTTTTCGTAAGGGAAGGGTAATCAACTATAACCTAACTATGAGTATTTCAATGTTTTAGAATTTAGTACGTACACCCTGATGATGACAAGGTTCTTGTCGAAACCGGTTGGATAAAGTGTACCAATAAAAAGTGGTTAAACAAAGTTGTTTTATTTTATAAAGTTTAATCTTTATTTTGTCTGTAAGGGGCACTCCAACTGGCCACCCAAGCATTCGCATTTCAGCAGTTTCTAGTTGCCTAGAGTAGGCGTTATACATCGTCCAGCATTCGAAGCCATAGAAAAGTGCGAATCATATAACATGATATATTAATTTCACTATAAAAAGGTCCAACTGCACCATTGAGACGAATAAAATGAAAAATTTACAATTTCAAATCCAGCTCGAAGGACCTCTAGGACCAATATAAGAAACTCCACGTGACCTCTCACGCTTATGCGAGTGATGAAAATAAATGATAAATAATAAATGCGAAATCTGTGCGTTAATCCTGCGTAGCAAGTGGCAGGTGTAAGCGGGCGGAAGCGTGTGGAAGCGGGTGGAAGCGGGTAGAAGCGGGTAGAAGCAGGTAACGGATAACAAGAAAGGCTTTAAATTATCATGCAAGTACGTGACTAGACTGTACATGGTGCGTGCGAACAGTCGTTGAGAAACTTATGAGAAACGAAAAAGAAAAGATTAATATTTAAATTGATATCTCAACAAAGAATGACAATATGGAAGTCCGTGCGTTTAAAGGGCTTACGATCTGTCATAAATTAGTTTAAGTTATCACTAAATACACACGTTACTTTCACCATTCTACCCATAATTGATAACAACCCAACTCAAAATTCATTAGTTGCATATACCGTAGTCATACAGGAGAAAGTGACCAAGTGCATTTTTTACAAAAACGTGATCATTGACTATTTGATATCTTACTAGCTTCATATAGCCCTGAAAAAATCCCAATGTATAATATATTGTGTTGTTAAAAATGACTAACTGCATTGATGTTTATTTTCTTGCCAAGCAAAGGTGATTTTAATGGCCCTCCTGAACATTTTACGTTTTGTCAGTTGGTCACTTTCTCCTGTACGACTACGATATGTATGTATATCTTTTAAATGACACTTTCTTTCGCATGCAAGTTCTTATCACCGTCTATGGTTAAGTTCGGTAAATTTTATTTATTTTTATTTAGTTTGTGACATTCATCTCGAATTATTTTGCATAAAAAAAAACTTTATTATAGTACTTTTTAACATCGTTAAAAAAATTAACATCCTTTGACAGGTTCTAAGCTCTGTAAATGTGCATATATTCATATTCTTCTTGTGCCATATTGAGATGTCAAAATAAATATGTTTTTAATTGTTTCTTCGGTTTTCCTTTGCTTCTGTTTTCAACTAAATTGAGACAGATATCGTGGCATAGTTGGGTTGACTGAGAAACTGGTGTTGCGGGTTCGATTCCACCGAATAATTAAAAAAATATTTGTTTTTAACTGGTCTGAGTGTTAGTAATTTATTTTTCATTCTATTCTCCCTATCCTTACCATCCTACCTGCAGACAAGCCTAAAAAAAGTCGAAGCACCGCTGGTTATTCCTTAAAAAAAAACAAAACTTTCATAATTTTATCGAAAATATTAAATTTAGCCTTGCAATCATTCTTTCATCGCCATTCGAAAATCGTTCAACGTTTTGTCGCATATTCATCTGAGAGGTCATTATTTTTTACCAAGTCTTTACTTAGATCCCATTCGTTATTTTACGTAAGTTTTAGAGACGTATCATTTCTGATATTTTGATTTTCTTTCACTGCACAGGAAACCATGAAATACTAAACCATGAAGATCTGAAACTGTTTCTTCAGCGTTTCCCCCCCACTGTACTACCGAAAAAGTGGCTCCATTGAGACAATTCCAAGTTATAAAGGTGTCACATTTGTATGAAAAATTATGTAGAAAATATCTGAATTATAAATACCAGAAAGGGATAAATCTTTGTTTTACTTCTGGTGAAAAAATAAACAGGATATATTCCGTGATGAGGGGTCGTTCTGAATTGAGTACAAAAGAAGAAAAAAAAGGTTTTAGCGGGCTTCCGGTACACGTTCGGCCTTCCGACCCATTATACCGCCGTCCTAAGCGAAGAAGACGTAACTGAAATTTGAAGGATTTTGATGGAGTTTTTTTGGGGAACATTGAAATTTGGCGAGAGTGCTTTTGCTGTAACGAGACCGATGACATTGATTTTATTTTATTTTTTCAATCAGATATAAACAGAACTGATCAAATAATTATGATAATCAGCTATAATCAGCGATGTTGTATTTTTCAACAGTTTTCATACATCATATTTTTTACATAATGTCTTTCCGCCTCCGTAGTGTAATGGTCAGCACGTTCGGCTACCGTTCTGGCGGTCCCGGGTTCGATTCCCAAGGGGGGGTAAAATAAATATAAGTGATTTATTCATTGTAATATTTATTCAATACTACCATGGACTGGTACCTGAAGAGGAGGCCTGATCACCTTTCCTTCATGTGTAAACGATCAAGATAACACTGCGTTTATATGACACAGTGCCCTTTGCATCATTGGGGTGCGGATAAGGGTTTTATTATTATTATTTATTACATTTTTAACATAAATTTTGTAGCGCATTATTTTCTATATCTAAATGTTTTATTTTTATAATTATAGAACTATGGTTCTCATAAAATGTTTTTATTATTTCTATTTTGATTTTTCAGTTACTTTGAGGCAATATTTATCAATTTTTGTTTACACTTTCACTATTTGTTAATATCTATTGTCAAACGTTTTGGAACAGAGTTTGAAAATCATGCGAAATGCATTAAAAGAAGTGTCTTAATAGGTTTAGAAAAATGTGTTTATTTCATTTATTTTGTAATTTTTATAGTGTTTAGATTTAAAAGGTTTAAAACTTCTTATTTATATATTATTTCGAGAAATAAAAAACTTTGTGTTTTGATCCACTCACATTTTTATTAACCAACCAGTTTCGGCAACAACCTGTTGCCCTCTTCAGGGTTTAATTTATGACTAAACATATATGTTTAGTCATAAATTAAACCCTGAAGAGGGCAATAGGTTGTTGCCGAAACTAGTAGGTTAATAAAAATGTGAGTGGATTAAAACACACAGTATTTTTATTTCTCGAACTAATATATCAATATGATCCACAAAGTAAATGCTTTCAATATTCAAAATATCTTATTTCTATCTTCAAAATAAAGTACAGTAAGCCTCGATATAATGTACCAATATTTAAAAAACTTCGGACATAACAGAAAAAAAATCAGATCGAATTGAAAAAAAGGTCCACTTAATATTATACATGCTTAAATTCAAATATTGCCGATTGCAATCAATTTTTAGCGGCCATGATAGTAAAAACATATGTCTCAAAACTTCAAAAGTGCAAACAAAACTCAACTCCTTTTTCAAAGCAGGATTACCAAAAGCAAACGCGTCAGTATCAAATAGCAACGTCACTTCACGACGAGAATTAATAGAATTTTATTTGTGTTTTGTATTGTTTATTTATATCTAAATACAGTGTTTGTATTTTCTTATTATTTTTTGACATCTCATCAAAGATGAAGAAGAACATGGAAGTCTGGGCATTTACGGGGCTGACGACCGTCAAAGGCTGGTTTAAGTGATCACTTTACTTACGTGTAACATTCACCAATTCTACCCATTATTGACAACCACACTACTCAAATTCTGGGAAGTTCCATATATATGAACCAATTTAGAAACCTTGTTCTTGAATCACTAGAACTTCACTAGAGACATCTATTGGTGAGATGTAAAGAAGCTTTTTACTAAGCAGAAACTCTGATATTAGTATGTGAGGCCCGAATCCTGGATTATAATCACACACATGAGAAACGCTAGAAAATACCATTTTCATTTTTATTATTTAAGCTTATAATTTAACCAGATAATTTAATCACAACATTTTGTGTGTGTCCAAATACTTGTTCACAAAATCTGGATTATCTCCAATTACAGGAGTTATTTTCATATTATTTTTTGACATCTCATCAAAGATGAAGAAGAACATGGAAGTCTGGGCATTTACGGGGCTGACGACCGTCATAGGCTGGTTTAAGTGATCACTTTGCACACGTGTAACATTCACCAATTCTACCCATTATTGACAACCACACTACTCAAATTCTTGGAAGTTCTATATATATATATGAACCAATTTAGAAACCTTGTTCTTGAATCACTAGAACTTCACTAGAGACATCTATTGGTGAGATGTAGTTACATTTTAATTATAAAATGGAAAATCATAAGGTTAGTGCTCCAAATATAAATTATGTTTTTAAATTCTTTGAGACTTTTTCTATTTTTCATACATTCAGGCATCTCATCATACATTTTCAAACCCTTATACAATATACAATTTTGCGACTATGTTTTTTTTTCAAAAATACTCTAATTCTCGGAAGTTCAAGTTTGTATTTTCTAATTGAAAGTTTTTTATTTATTTTAAACCTTTTATGTGTAACATACTTTCCGCTTTAACGGACAATCCCCTCCCCCACATAGCCCATAATATTGAGGTTTTACTGTACACACAAAAAATTCACCTTATTAATAAATTTTTAAAAGGTAATTATAATTTTAAATTACGACTCCGCTTTGTGATATTTCATTGTTCTATCAAACCATTACCATCCCAATTAATTAAGTTAATGTATGAGAATAAGAATAAATGAATAACCCTTATAAATCACATCTCCGGAACGGTACAAGTATGTGAAATAGGGGTTGTTCAGAGGGATGGTTCTATTTTGTTTCGGTGAAAATTCGTAATGAAGCGACTTATTCAATAATTGAATGGTTATTGTACCGTTTATAAAGGTTTATATATATATATATATATATATATATATATATATATATATATATATATATATATATATATATATATATATATATATATATATATATATATATATATATATATATATAAATATATATATATACATAAAAATATAAAAATATATATATATATGTGTATATAGTTATATATATATATATATATATATAAATATATATATATATATATATATATATATATATATATATATATATATATATATATATATATATATATATATATATATATATATATATATATACATATAGATATATATATACATATAGATATATATATATATAAATATATACATATATATATATATATATATATATATATATATATATATATATATATATATATATATATATATATATATATATATATATATATATATATATATATATATATATATATATAAATATATATATATACATAAAAATATAAAAATATATATATATATGTGTATATAGTTATATATATATATATATAAATATATATATATATATATATATATATATATATATATATATATATATATATATATATATATATATATATACATATAGATATATATATACATATAGATATATATATATATAAATATATACATATATATATATATATATATATATATATATATATATATATATATATATATATATATATATATATATTTATATATACATATTATTTATTAGCAGGGACTTGTATATACTGTTTAAACAATTAATAATTATAAAATCCGCACTCCAATGTTGTATAGGGCACTGCTTCATATAAATGTAGTGTTATCTTGATCGTTTTACACATGAAGGAAAGGTGATCAGCCATCAAAATGATCAAAATATCAAAATAATTGTTTTTAAACTATAATTTAAAAATAAATTCAACTATGTTAATTAAAAAGTTGTTAAAATTGAAATGCAGTTCTTCCAAGAAATATCAGAACAAATCTGTAATCTAATATTTGTATTTTCATATGTTGATGAAAACATCTGTAGTTCTCGAAACTAGTCGTATTTATATTATATTCGGTGTGAATGAAACAAAAATTAAAAGAAATATATGAAACATACATTTTGTTAGAAAAGTATTTTGTTACATGTTTGTAAGAAAAGTAAAAAAAAATCATTCTGCATTAATTAATAGTGAATATATCACTGTCAAATTTTAATATAACACCCTATGCACCATTAATGTTAAGGAAACACGGCAATATATTTTCATGGTAATCATCAGAGCTGAATGTCGAATTCCCATAGAAATACGACCCTATTCCACGACATTGCCCCATGTATTTATGGTATACTACATTGTATTTATGGTTTTACGGCTAAGGAGTTCTATTGATACATACAAAAAATGTTGTAAATCATTTGTTTCTTTATGGAGAAAATAGCTAGGGGATTTTAACAATCCATATCGTTTTAATTTTTTTTATTTAATATTAAACATTTATTTCTACCTGTATAAACATTGAAATTAAATCATAGTTAATATCACTATCCGCCTCCGTAGTGTAATGGTCAGCACGCTCGGCCACCGTTCTGGAGGTCCCGGGTTCGATTCCCAGGGGGGGTAAAATAAATATAAGCAATTTTTTCACTGTAATATTTCTTCAATATTACAACGGACTGGTACCTGAAGCGGAGGGCTGATCACCTTTCCTTCATGTGTTAACGATCAAGATAACACTGCGTCTATATGATACAGTGCCCTATGCACCATTGGGTTGCGGATAAGGGTTTTATTATTTTATTAATATCATTATACAGTACGTTATATTTTTGACAACTCAACAAAGATGAAGAAGAATATGTAATTCTGGGTATTTACAGGGCTTACGACTATCATAGGCTGGTTAAATGATCGCTTTACATACGTGTAATATGTATCCATTCTACCCATGATTGACAACTACAGTACAATTTTTTTTTGGAACTTCTTTGTCTTCGACAATACCTTGTCATCATCAGGGTCTATTTTAAATCAAAAACATTAAAATACTCAAAAACCTTAAAATACGTGTGTGGAAGTTTTTGGTGAGAGTATTTTAATGTTTTTGATTTAAAATAAACCCTGATGATGACAAAGTTTTGTCGAAACCGGTAGGTTGAATTGTATTCATAAAAAAGTGGTAAATACATCGTTAATTAATTTTATAAAAATATTATAAAATGTGCCACAAAGGATCTGCGGAAAACATTCAAGAAAAGAAAATGAAAGTCTAGGTATTTACAGGGCTTATGACCGATCATATGCAGGTTAAATTATCACTTCACACACATGTAACATTCACCATTCCACCCATGATTGACAACCACACTACTCAAACTTTTGGAACTTTGAATTTTTGAACAAGTATTTGAATACACTCAAAACGTTGTGAACACATTTGGGATATCATGCAACGTTCTAATCACTGCGCTACGGAGACTATACTATCTAGCATAAAACAATTAAGCTATGTGTTGAGAGTTGAAGTGCCAGGTTTCGGCGTTCGCTTCGAAGATGGCGCTCTGCATCCGGTGTTTATCCGGAAAATAAAGAGCTTCCGGTTACGGCAGAGCCCCCCGCTTCCTCCAGGAGGTCCATGTGTGTTTCCGGCAGGGCTGAGATCCGAACTCAGGACGTCCGGTTCACTACACAACCGCTAGAGACTAATAAATAATGGCCCGAGTAGTTTTGTAATTACCGCCAAAAATGGTTTGGCGTTATGTTTCAGTGCAATATATACCTGTCATAAAGAGGTTGTGTAACGATTACATTAACATGATTTTTTGGAATCTAAGCATAGGTGTAAAAAGCATGGAATTCTGGGTATTTACAGGGCTTACGATATTGTAACATTTACACACGTGTAACTTATGACGGTCGTAAGCCCTATATTTTTATATGGTTATATTGATTTTAGTTGTATTATGCCCAGACTTCCATATTTTTCTTCGTCTATTTGCTTGAGGTAATAATTTTTTTAATCTACATATTTTATTTTGTTAAATCTTTTTAATTGAAGACAATTGCATATGTATTGCGTAAATATATACACGTCTTTTTTTCAGTAGTGAGTTTATCATCATTGGTAGAATGGTGAAATGTTACAGGACAATCACTAACACAGCATGCAAACAAACACAGCATGCTATGGTGGTGAAGGGTAGTATTGTTTGCATGCTGTATTAGTGATTGTCCTGACGAAGAGACAAAAACAGCATGCTATGGTGGTGAAGGGTAGTATTGTTTGCATGCTGTATTAGTGATTGTCCTGACGAAGAGACAAAAACAGCATGCTATGGTGGTGAAGGGTAGTATTGTTTGCGCGCTGTGTTAGTGATTGTCCTGACGAAGAGACGGGTATGTCTCGAAACCGGTAGACGTAAAAATCTCGGTGAGTGGTTGTATACTAATTTTATTAACATTTTTGTAAAAAAATAAACATGTAAAAATAAATTCCTAATAAGAGATAATCCAGATTTGTGAACAAGTAATTGGACACACTCAAAATGTAGAAAATTAATTGACTGATTAAATTATAAGCTAAAAATAAAAATAAATCAATGATATTTCTAGCGTTTCTCGAGTATGTGAATGTAATCCAGGTTCGGACCTAACATAAAAATGTTTTTCATTTTATTTTAAATAATAAACATGTCGTATGAACCTTGAATAATTTCACAGTTCACATCAAAATTTTGAAATATAAATACAATAAATAAAAATCTATAAAATAATATAACATATTTCTCACGCTTATTTGATTCCAATGCACCCTTCATTTTTCACTTTTCACCCCTGCGACATTCTTATCTTTATTCGTTTGAGTGACCACGTCAACACTGCTAAAAGTAACATAAGATATTTCTTGATATTATTTTCCCTTCCCTCGTTTGGGTAGCTTTTTAAGGGAGAAAAATGATAAGGTTATCCCTTCTTGCCGATATAAGGCACTGCATTTATTAAGTGCAGCTTTTTCCTGGATTTTTTCAAAGGAAATTAAATCCGAATTTTTTTTTGTTATCTTAATGTGAATTATATAAAAGTGAGGCGATCCATCTTGTCTTTCAGTAATTATTTCAGGGTTATAAATAAAGTGCTGAAAACCAGGTAAATTTTAGGTACAACATTTTGAGTGTGTCCAAACACGGATTATCTCCAATTACGATTTTTTTATTACTTTTTTAATATCTCAACATATATAGATGAAAAATAATATAGAAGTTAGAGTATTTATTGATTCGGCATTAACTTTGTGGATTGACATGATTATTTTTATTTTTAACACTTGAATAATCCACTTGATTGAGTTTTATTTTTATTTTAGTTTTGGTTTGTACCAGAAGATGAAAACAATTGTCGTTTTCGAAACTAGTCGTAAATAAAAATAAAACTCAATTAAGTGGATTATTCAAGTGTTATAAAAATATAAATAGAAGTTAGAGCATTTACCGGGCTTGAGACCATAGGCTGGTTTAAGTGATCAGTTTACACACGTGTAACATTCACCAAATTCACCCATGATTGACAATCACACTACTCAAATTCTTGGAACTTCCTATTATATTGATTTAATTCGAAACAAAGTGTTTGAATTAACTAGATTTTCACTAGAGACATCTATGATGAGATAAGAGAAGCTATTTATGAGGCAGAAACTCTTATATTAGTATGTGAGGTCAGAATCCTGGATTATAATCACATACATGAAAAACACCAGAAAATATCATTTTCATATATCGCACACCTTTCAAGAACGTCATAAATCAAAAAACTTGATTTTTCAGGAGAACGTTTTTAAAGTTTAAAAAGAAATCACAATGTATTAAAAATAAACATCAAGCCACTTATTGAACTTTTTACTGTGCAACAGATCTTTTAGGTAAAACCGGAAGGTTTCTTCTCCATTTGAAAAATATTTAGTTTATTTTAAAAAATAATTAAACTATACCTTTTCATCAAAATGCAAAAACAACATTTTCTGCCCTGTAGCGGGTAAATATTATGTTAAAAATATGCCGCTTTTGCCGGTATATAGTACATTTTTTGGGCATTCCGAAAACATGCTCAACTCAAAATTCACTATTTTTGATTTATGACGATCTTGAAAGGAGTGAGCGATATGTTTTCTTTCATTTAGCTCTGAAGGTATGTAGTGTTAAATCAAATAAATAGTGTTAAAGAACTAAAGCGGTCATTGTGTAATTATTTGTTTGATGTGAAAAAATAATCCATACAGAATCGTGACAGTATTCTGTTTAAAGCGCAGTTGAATTCCTCAATAAATAAATGTATAGAGCATCACGTAGAGTCTGTGATCGTATACTCGTGTAGTCTATTGCCTAATGTCCGATG